>NC_056432.1:2831970-2909470 GCF_018296145.1 Oncorhynchus tshawytscha
TCTAACACAGCTCTAACACAGCTCTACCACAGCTCTAACACAGCTCTAACACAGCTCTACCACAGCTCTACCACAGCTCTAACACAGCCCTAACATATTTCTACAGCATCTAACACAGCTCTAGCACAGCTCTAGCACAGCTCTACTACAGCCCTAACACAGCTCTAACACAGCTCTAACACAGCCCCAACATATTTCTACAGCATCTAACACAGCTCTATCACAGCTCTAACACAGCTCTAGCACAGCTCTAACACAGCTCTAACACAGCTCTAACACAGCTCTAACACAGCTCTAACACAGCTCTAACACAGCTCTAACCTCTACAACACAGCTCTAAGCTCTACAGCTCTAACTAACACAACACAGCTCTAACACAGCTCTAACACAGCTCTAGCACAGCTCTAGCACAGCTCTAACACAGCCCTAACACAGCTCTAACACAGCTCTAACACAGCTCTAACAGCTCTACCACAGCTCTAACACAGCTCTAACACAGCTCTAACACAGCTCTAACACAGCTCTAACACAGCTCTATCACAGCTCTAACACAGCTCTAACACAGCTCTACCACAGCTCTACCACAGCTCTAACACAGCTCTAACACAGCTCTACCACAGCTCTACCACAGCTCTAACACAGCTCTAACACAGCTCTACCACAGCTCTACCACAGCTCTAACAAAGCTCTAACACAGCTCTAACACAGCTCTAACACAGCTCTACAGCTCTAACACAGCTCTACCACAGCTCTAACACAGCTCTAACACAGCTCTACACAGCTCTACCACAGCTCTACCACAGCTCTAACACAGCTCTACCAGCTCTAGCTCTAACACAGCTCTAACACACTCTAACACAGCTCTAACACAGCTCTAACACAGCTCTACCACAGCTCTAACACAGCTCTAACACAGCTCTAACACAGCTCTAACACAGCTCTAACACAGCTCTAACACAGCTCTAGCTCTAACACAGCTCTACAGCTCTAACACAGCTCTAGCTCTAACACAGCTCTAACACAGCTCTACCACAGCTCTAACACAGCTCTAACACAGCTCTCTACCACCACAGCTCTACTCTACACAGCTCTAACACAGCTCTAACACAGCTCTACCACAGCTCTAACACAGCTCTACCACAGCTCTAACACAGCTCTACCACTCTAGCTCTAACACAGCTCTAACACAGCTCTAACACAGCTCTACCACAGCTCTACCACAGCTCTACCACAGCTCTACCACAGCTGCAACACAGCTCTAACACAGCTCTACCACAGCTCTAACACAGCTCTAACACAGCTCTAACACAGCTCTAACACAGCTCTAACACAGCTCTAACACTAAGCTCTAACACAGCTCTAACACAGCTCTAACACAGCTCTAACACAGCTCTAACACAGTTCTAACACAGCTTCTAACACAGCTCTAAACACAGTTCTAACACAGCTTCTAACACAGCTCTAACACACAGCTCTAACACAGCAGCTCTAACAACTAACACAGTTCTAACACAGCTCTAACACAGCTCTAACACAGCTCTAACACAGCTCTAACACAGCTCTAACACAGCTCTAACACTGCTCTAACACAGCTCTAACACAGCTCTAACACAGCTCTAACACAGCTCTACCACAGCTCTAACACAGCCCTATCACAGCTCCAACCTCAGACTGTGTGTCATACTCTAATTTCTGTGTGTGTGTGTGTGTGTGTGTGTGTGTGTGTGTGTGTGTGTGTGTGTGTGTGTGTGTGTGTGTGTGTGTGTGTGTGTGTGTGTGTGTGTGTGTATTGTTTTTCTGTGTAACTCTCAGAGGATAGCCCAGTCTGTCTCATGTTATAACAGGAGATGACATGCAGTCTATTGTAATCAGTGTTATGTTAGACCAGCCAGACTGCTGAGGCCTGGGCTTGACACTGCACGTCACTGTGTGTGTTTCTTTCACCAGAGACCCACTAGCAACACGATTGCTGCCACACATGATGCACTCAACAGTTTTTTATTCAAACACAAAAATCAGGAAAAAGACGGGGAAGTAAAATAAAAACAAGCTTTGGTCCCTGGAACCTTTAGGAAAGCTGAGTCTCTCTCTTAATGTTACATTTAGGATAAATCATCAGCCGACTGAGAAGCTTAGAGGAGGAGAGGCTGAGAGGAGGAGAGGCTGAGAGGAGGAGAGGCTGAGAGGAGGAGAAGCTGAGAGGAGGAGAAGCTGAGAGGAGGAGAGGCTTAGAGGAGGAGAGGCTTAGAGGAGGAGAGGCTGAGAGGAGGAGAGGCTGAGAGGAGGGAGGAGAGGCTGAGGAGGAGGCTTAGGGAGAAGCTGAGAGGAGGAGAGGGAGGAGAGGCTTAGGAGGAGGGCTGAGAGGCTTAGAGGAGGAGAGGCTGAGAGGAGGAGAGGCTGAGAGGAGGAGAGGAGGAGCTGAGGAGGGCTTAGAGGAGGAGAGGCTTAGAGGAGGAGAGGCTTAGAGGAGGAGAGGCTGAGAGGAGGAGAGGCTGAGAGGAGGAGAGGCTTAGAGGAGGAGAGGCTGAGAGGAGGAGAGGCTGAGAGGAGGAGGCTTAGAGGAGGAGAGGCTGAGAGGAGGAGAGGCTTAGAGGAGGAGGAGAGGCTGAGAGGAGGAGAGGCTGAGAGGAGAGGAGGAGGAGGGCTGAGAGGAGGAGAGGCTGAGGAGGAGAGGCTGAGGAGGAGAGGCTGAGAGGAGGAGAGGCTGAGAGGAGGAGAGGCTTAGAGGAGGAGAGGCTTAGAGGAGGAGGGCTTAGAGGAGGAGAGGCTGAGAGGAGGAGAGGCTGAGAGGAGGAGAGGCTGAGAGGAGGAGAGGCTGAGAGGAGGAGAGGCTGAGAGGAGGAGAGGCTGAGAGGAGGAGAGGCTGAGAGGAGGAGAGGCTGAGAGGCTTAGAGGAGGAGAGGCTTAGAGGAGGAGAGGCTGAGAGGAGGAGAGGCTGAGAGGAGGAGAGGCTGAGAGGCTTAGGGAGGAGAGGCTGAGAGGAGGAGAGGCTGAGAGGAGGAGAGGCTGAGAGGAGGAGAGGCTGAGGAGGAGGAGAGGCTTAGAGGAGGAGAGGCTGAGAGGAGGAGAGGCTGAGAGGTGGAGAGGCTGAGAGGCTGAGAGGAGGAGAGGCTTAGAGGAGGAGAGGCTGGCTGAGGGAGGAGAGGCTGAGAGGAGGAGAGGCTGAGAGGAGGAGAGGCTGAGAGGCGGAGAGGGCTGAGAGGCTTAGAGGAGGAGAGGCTTAGAGGAGGAGAGGCTGAGAGGCTTAGAGGAGGAGAGGCTTAGAGGAGGAGAGGCTTAGAGGAGGAGAGGCTGAGAGGCGGAGAGACTGAGAGGCGGAGAGACTGAGAGGCGGAGAGGATGAGAGGCGGAGCGGCTGAGAGGAGGAGAGGCTAAGAGGCTGAGAGAATTAGAGGAGAAGAGGCTGAGAAGCGAAGAGGAGAAGGGGATGAGAGGCTGATGTCTCTGGTGACCTAATGGAACCCACTGGAGAATACCCACCCGCCTTTCCTGCCTAGCGAACCTCAGCTAAATGCACTCTCATATTAATATTTTACAATGCCATAATGCATCTGGAATAAACCTCAGAGGAGAGATACATCAATTTACGAAGGTCTCTTGCTCTACTCCTCTCTCTTTTTTGGGGGGGAGGGGTAATTTAGCAAACACTCTTATCCACAACCCTGGCGTTGCAAGCGCCATGCTCTACCAACTGAGCCTCTCCTCTCTCTCTCTCTCTCTCTCAGAAACTGGAGGATAATTTGCCATTAAAAGAAATAGTTAATCATGCCGCTTGGGAGCTCCATAAACCCAGCTGCCTCCCCTTATTCACTTAAGGAGCAAAGACACACTTTCAAGTGGATGATCTGCATTCCAAAAGGCATCCTATTCCCTGTATAGTGCACTAATATTGACCAGAGTCCATATGACTGGACTAGTGGACTATATAGGGAATAGGGTGCCTTTTGGGACACGACCCATGGAAAATATTGACCAGGAGCCTTAACTGTCCCTGGGCTGATTAGCACAGAAAGCTTTCCTGAGGTATTAAACCTGCAGCATGTTGCAGAGATCAATCAACATAAAGGGAGCTTCCCACTAAAGCCATATCGGGGGTCATAAATAAATCAGCTAACCCTAACTCACTAAGGCTCGATCAGGGGTTAGAATCAGCTAACCCTAACTCACTAAGGCTCGATCAGGGGTTAGAATCAGCTAACCCTAACTCACTAAGGCTCGATCAGGGGTTAGAATCAGCTAACCCTAACTCACTAAGGCTCGATCAGGGGTTAGAATCAGCTAACCCTAACTCACTAAGGCTCGATCAGGGGTTAGCATCAGCTAACCCTAACTCACTAAGGCTCGATCAGGGGTTAGAATCAGCTAACCCTAACTCACTAAGGCTCGATCAGGGGTCAGCATTAGCTAACCCTAACCTCCTAACCTATCAGGGGTGGCAGGGTAGCCTAGTGGTTAGAGCGTTGGACTAGTAACTGGAAGGTTGCAAGTTCAAATCCCCGAGCTGACAATGTACAAATCTGTCGTTCTGCTCCTAACCCACTGTTCCTAGGCTGTCATTGAAAATAAGAATTTGTTCTTAACTGACTTGCCTAGTTAAATAAAGCTAAAAAAAATCGTTTAAACAACCTCACTAAGGCCTGATCAGGGGTTTAGCATCAGCTAAGCCTAACTCACTAAGGCCTGATCAAATAGATCCACAATACCTAAGGTTATCCCATTTAGCCTCAGAGATCAGGATGGATCCTTCTTGAAGAACTTTCTGGCATCACAGTCCAAATATAACATTAACACTAAAATCCTTAAGTAATCTTCTAATTCAGTGTAATTACATGAATTATAGTAATATTTGTAACTTTAACAGATACCTGTCAATCAGTCACTCAATTCTATATATAGTCGACATTTCAAATAGCACCCTTAGTGTAGTGCACTGCTAGAGTCCTACAAACCCTGGTGAAAATGCACCACATAGGGAATAGTGTGCCATTCGGGACACAGACCTCTTCTACCTCCATCACCAGTGTCTATTGACAGCTCTGCTTTAGTGTTGTAGGGTCTGTTCACCTTCATTGAGAGTTACTTTTACATATGTTTTATGCGTTACTCATTAGCATATCATTGACTGTGACCGTAATTGCTTAACGAGCCGTTAACGAGCCACACAATAATTAGCATCAGTGGAGTAATTATGTGTAGTGGTTGAACATTTGCTTTCAATAATTATTGCCGTAGCTGGCCTTATCACAAACACCAAAACAGAGTCAAGAGAATATGTAAACACATGGAAACCATATAAGAACAGACATTATTATTATATTAATTATATAACAAACATAACTGTAGTTAATATCTTTTGGAGAACACGTCACACTGAACAGAAATATAATCGCACCAATTTAAAGTGTTGTTCCCATGTTTCATCAGCTGAAATAAAACATACCAGAAATGTAAAAAGCTTAATTTGCTCAGATTTTGTGCACAAATGTGTTTCTGTCCCTGTTAGTGAGCATTTATCCTTTGCCTAAAGACAGTGGGGTTATGGTAATGGCAAGACATAAGCTACGGACAACGAATACAATTGCATTTTATCGATGTCAAATTGAATACACAGAAATAACGTGACGAGATCCTGAGGCCCATTGTGAGGCCCGTGTTTAAGGTTGATTGTGAGGCCCGTATTTAAGGTGTCTGTGACCAACAGATCCATATCTGTATTCCCAGTCATGTGAAATCCATAGATTAGGACCTAATGAATTCATTTCAATTGACTGGATTTCCTTAAATGAACTTTAACTCAGTAACGTCTTTGAAATCTTTGATTTTTGTTCAATATATATTAAACTTGCACTACATATAAATACAGACAAAATTGACAGGTAAGTTTAAAATATATATTAGACCACTTCTCCTCCACTCTCCCTCTTGGGACGGCAGCTAGCCGAAAGGTTGCTGGATCGAATCCCCGAGCTGACCAAGGTAAAAAAAAAAAAAAATCTGTCGTTCTGCCCCAGAACAAGGCAGTTTAACCCACTAGTTCCTAGACCGTCATTGTAAATAAGAATTTTGTTCTTAATAACTGACTTACCTAGTTAAATAAAATGTTTAATAAAGAAAAAGAAATCCTGCTATCACCATGGCTAACAGAAGTTTTATTTGGGTAGATACCTCATAAAGCAAACAGATTTCATTTTTAATGCTACCTACAGTTCATACTGCCAACAGACCAATACAAACAAACCACGTTGGCTTAGGCACTTAGGGAGCTCCAGTACCCCCCCCACACACACACACACACTACCACCCCACCCCCAGTCCCCAGACAAAGGCATTGGAAAACATTATAAAACCGTACCACTTCACCAGACCCCGCCGAGCGTGCCCGCTATATGCCAGCTTTCCCCAGACAACACAATTATGTGGCCCGTAGACAAACAGTGACCCACTAAACTGGTCCGTTTCTTCTATCCCAACACCAGATGGTTCCATTGAGAGAGGGGAGAATCCCGAGCACGGCTGTCTGCCTGTCGCATGCTGGGCGTGTGCTGGTCTTGTTTACCTTCCACTCAGGGTTGTAATGGAGTCGCCAATGATAATAAAACACCTGCTCTGCAAATATAACAAACAAAACATGACTTTTAGTGGGGCTTAGAGCTAAATACCTCTGTGATCAGGTTGAGAAGAGGATGGCCCTCTGCTCGGGGCCTGGTGCTCGGAGCGTGGCGTTCGCCACTTGACAAACAGGAAGCCTCAGCAGATGTCCTTTGCTAACCTCACTCCACCAGCCCCAGGGTTTGACCTCACTCCACCAGCCCAGGGTTTGACCTCACTCCACCAGCCCAGGGTTTGACCTCTCGACACCAGCCCCAGAGTTTGACCTCGCCCCACCAGCCCTAGGGTTTGACCTCTCGCCACCAGCCCTAGGGTTTGACCTCTCGACACCAGCCCTAGGGTTTGACCTCTCGACACCAGCCCTAGGGTTTGACCTCGCCCCACCAGCCCTAGGGTTTGACCTCACTCCACCAGCCCTAGGGTTTGACCTCACTCCACCAGCCCTAGTGTTTGACCTCACGCCACGAGCCCTAGGGTTTGACCTCACTCCACCAGCCCAGGGTTTGACCTCACTCCACCAGCACCAGGGTTTGACCTCACTCCACCAGCACCAGGGTTTGACCTCACTCCACCAGCACCAGGGTTTGACCTCACTCCACCAGCACCAGGGTTTGACCTCACTCCACCAGCACCAGGGTTTGACCTCACTCCACCAGCACCAGGGTTTGACCTCACTCCACCAGCACCAGGGTTTGACCTCACTCCACCAGCACCAGGGTTTGACCTCACTCCACCAGCACCAGGGTTTGACCTCACTCCACCAGCACCAGGGTTTGACCTTAACCCACCAGCACCAGGGTTTGACCTTAACCCACCAGCACCAGGGTTTGACCTTAACCCACCATTCCACCAGATACTGTATGGACTTTTCTGTTCAGGTAGCTTTTCCTCAAGTTCGTTTGGTGGCAGATAAATGTATCTCTATTTTCAATTTTAGTCTCATCTGACCAGAGTACCTTTTTCCATATGTTTGGGGGAGTCTCCCACATGCCTTTTGGCGAACATCAAATGTGTTTGCTTATTTTCTTCTTAATAAAGCAGTGTCTTTTTTCTGGCCACTCTTCCGTGAAGCCTTTCTGTGGAGGGTACGGCTTAATGAGGTCCTACGGACAGATACTCCAATCTCCGCTGTGGAGCTTTGCAGCTCCTTCAGGGTTATCTTTGGTCTCTTTGTTGCCTCTCTGATTAATGCCCTCTTTTTTCTGGTCCGTAAGTTTTGTTGGGCGGCCCTCTCTTGGCAGGTTTGTTGTGGTGCCATATTCCTTCAATTTTTAATAATGGATTTAATGGTGCTCAGTGGGATGTTCAAAGTTTCTGATATTTTTTTATAACCCAACCCTGATCTGTACTTCTTCACAACTTTGTCCCTGACCTGTTTGGAGAGCTCCTTGGTCTTCATGGTGCCGCTTGCTTGGTGGTGCCCCTTGCTTGGTGGTGTTGCAGACTCTGGGGCCTTTCAGAAGAGGTGTTTATATATACTGAGATCATGTGACACTTAGATTGCACACAGGTGGACTATATTTAACTAATTAAGTGACTTCTGAAGGTACCAGATCTTATTTCGGGGCTTCATAGTAAAGGGGGTGAATACATACTGTACACACGTACCACTTTTCAGTTTTTAAGTAATTTTTTTCATTTCACTTCCCCAATTTGGACTGTTTTGTGTTTGTCCACTACAGGAAACCCAATTAAAAATCTATTTAAATTACAGGTTGTAATGCAACAAAATAGGAAAAACGCCAAGGAGGGTGAATACTTTTGAAAGGCACTGTAGTGCACTGCTAGAGTCCTACAAACCCTGGTCAAAATGAATGCACCACATAGGGAATAGTGTGCCATTCAGGACACAGACCTCTTCTACCTCCATCACCAGTGTCTATTGACAGCTCTGCTTTAGTGTTGTAGGGTCTGTTCACCTTCATTGAGAGTTACTTTTACACATGTTTTATGCGTTACTCATTAGCATATCATTGACTGTGACCCTATTTGCTTAACGAGCCGTTAACGAGCCACACAATAATTAGTATCCAGGAGCCGACTTACGTAGCAGGTTAGGAGAAATAGGTTATGGTTTTGAAAAGGGTTAGGGCTAGTTAAGATGCAAAAACGATCACCAGACACTACTGGAATATGCAACCTTTGGCATCACTTTGACATTGGCTGCATCTCTTCTAGCCGTGACCCTGCCGGCTATGCATCTCAATAGTGTACACTTTTTCCTGAAGTGTGCACTTGTCCACTATCCACATGGTGGTCCTCTGTAGCTCAGTCTGTAGAGCAGGGAGCATTCAACTCCACAGATGTGGTGGCAAGGTAGACTCGTGGTTAGAGCATTGGACTAGTAACCGAAAAGTTGCAAGGCAGTTAACCCACTGTTCCTAGACCAGTTAACTCACTGTTCCTAGACCAGTTAACCCACTGTTCCTAGACCAGTTAACCAACTGTTCCTAGACCAGTTAACCCACTGTTCCTAGACCAGTTAACCCACTGTTCCTAGACCAGTTAACCCACTGTTCCTAGACCAGTTAACCCACTGTTCCTAGACCAGTTAACCCACTGTTCCTAGACCAGTTAACCCACTGTTCCTAGACCAGTTAACCCACTGTTCCTAGACCAGTTAACCCACTGTTCCTAGACCAGTTAACCCACTGTTCCTAGACCAGTTAACCCACTGTTCCTAGACTGTTAACCCACTGTTCCTAGAACAGTTAACCCACTGTTCCTAGACCAGTTAACCCACTGTTCCTAGACCCACAGTTAACCCACTGTTCCTAGACCAGTTAACCCACTGTTCCTAACCCCCACTGTTCCTAGACCAGTTAACCCACTGTTCCTAGACCAGTTAACCCACTGTTCCTAGACCAGTTAACCCACTATTCCTAGACCAGTTAACCCACTGTTCCTAGACCAGTTAACCCACTGTTCCTAGAACAGTTAACCCACTGTTCCTAGAACAGTTAACCCACTGTTCCTAGACCAGTTAACCCACTAGACCAGTTAACCCACTGTTCCTAGGCCATCATTGAAAATAAGAATTTATTCGTAACTGACTTGCCAACTTAAATAAAGGTAAAAGTAAAAAAAAAAATGCCATAATGACACAGATACAAAGATGAGACCTCTATATATCTCTATGGTTTCGATTGTGACCGTCTCGGTCTGGACAATTTTTGACTTATTTTGTACTTGAAGAATCCCCATAGCTGTAGTGTAAGAGAGCCAAGTTCTACACTAACTAATGGCAAGCTGTGCAGTAGTAGTACTATGGACATATGGCTGGTTATCTTTCATTTGAACAGATGTACATCCAAATAAACATACATTTTAATATTAAAAAAACATTTCCATATTTCTAAATATATTAGACTATATTAAACTATTAATAGGAAGATGTACCGACTTGCTAGTTAATTTTCTTCAAAATGTTTGTAGACAGATGGGTCACCATGTGGCCTTGGTGGAGAGACGAGTTACCATGTGGCCATGATGGAGAGACTAGTCACCATGTGGCAATGATGGAGAGACTAGTCACCGTGATGGAGAGACTAGTCACCATGTGGCCATGATGGAGAGACTAGTCACCATGATGGAGAGACTAGTCACCATGTGGCCATGATGGAGAGACTAGTCACCATGTGGCAATGATGGAGAGACTAGTCACCATGATGGAGAGACTAGTCACCATGTGGCCATGATGGAGAGACTAGTCACCATGATGGAGAGACTAGTCACCATGTGATGATGAGAGACTAGTCACCATGTGGCCATGATGGAGAGACTAGTCACCATGATGGAGAGACTAGTCACCATGTGGCCATGATGGAGAGACTAGTCACCATGATGGAGAGACCACCATGATGGAGAGACTACCATGTGGCCATGATGGAGAGACTAGTCACCATGTGGCTATGATGGAGAGACTAGTCACCATGATGGAGAGACAGTCACCATGTGGCCATGTTGGAGAGACTAGTCACCATGATGGAGAGACTAGTCACCATGTGGCCATGATGGAGAGACTAGTCACCATGATGGAGAGACAAGTCACCATGATGGAGAGACTAGTCACCATGTGGCCATGATAGAGAGACTAGTCACCATGCTGGAGAGACTAGTCACCGTGTGGCCATGATGGAGAGACTAGTCACCATGTGGCCATGATGGAGAGACTAGTCACCATGATGGAGAGACTAGTCACCATGATGGAGAGACTAGTCACCATGTGGCCATGATGGAGAGACTAGTCACCATGATGGAGAGACTAGTCACCATGATGGAGAGACTAGTCACCATGTGGCCATGATGGAGAGACTAGTCACCATGTGGCCATGATGGAGAGACTAGTCACCATGATGGAGAGACTAGTCACCATGATGGAGAGACTAGTCACCATGTGGCCATGATGGAGAGACTAGTCACCATGTGGCCATGATGGAGAGACAAGTCACCATGATGGAGAGACTAGTCACCATGTGGCCATGATGGAGAGACTAGTCACCATGATGGAGAGACTAGTCACCATATGGCCTTGATGGGGAGACTAGTCACCATGTGGCCATGATGGAGAGACAAGTCACCATGATGGAGAGACTAGTCACCATGTGGCCATGATAGAGAGACTAGTCACCATGCTGGAGAGACTAGTCACCGTGTGGCCATGATGGAGAGACTAGTCACCATGTGGCCATGATGGAGAAACTAGTCACCATGATGGAGAGACTAGTCACCATGTGGCCATGATGGAGAGACTAGTCACCATGATGGAGAGACTACACCATGATGGAGAGACTAGTCACCATGTGGCCATGTTGGAGAGACTAGTCACCATGATGGAGAGACTAGTCACCATATGGCCTTGATGGGAGACTAGTCACCATGTGGCCATGATGGAGAGACAAGTCACCATGATGGAGAGACTAGTCACCATGTGGCCATGATAGAGAGACTAGTCACCATGCTGGAGAGACTAGTCACCATGTGGCCATGATGGAGAGACTAGTCACCATGTGGCCATGATGGAGAAACTAGTCACCATGATGGAGAGACTCACCATGTGGCCATGATGGAGAGTCACCATGTGGCACCATGATGGAGAGACTAGTCACCATGACAATGATGGAGAGACTAGTCACCATATGGCCTTGATGGGGAGACTAGTCACCATGTGGCCATGATGGAGAGACAAGTCACCATGATGGAGAGACTAGTCACCATGTGGCCATGATAGAGAGACTAGTCACCATGCCATGGAGAGACTAGTCACCATGTGGCCATGATGGAGAGACTAGTCACCATGTGGCCATGATGGAGAGACTAGTCACCATGATGGAGAGACTAGTCACCATGTGGCCATGATGGAGAGACTAGTCACCATGTGGCCATGGAGAGACTAGTCACCATGATGGAGAGACTAGTCACCATGTGGCCATGATGGAGAGACTAGTCACCATGATGGAGAGACTAGTCACCATGATGGAGAGACTAGTCACCATGTGGCCATGTTGGAGAGACTAGTCACCATGATGGAGAGACTAGTCACCATATGGCCTTGATGGGGAGACTAGTCACCATGTGGCCATGATGGAGAGACAAGTCACCATGATGGAGAGACTATCCACCATGTGGCCATGATAGAGAGACTAGTCACCATGCTGGAGAGACTAGTCACCATGTGGCCATGATGGAGAGACTAGTCACCATGTGGCCATGATGGAGAGACTAGTCACCATGATGGAGAGACTAGTCACCATGTGGCTATGATGGAGAGACTAGTCACCATGATGGAGAGACTAGTCACCATGTGGCCATGTTGGAGAGACTAGTCACCATGATGGAGAGACTAGTCACCATATGGCCTTGATGGGGAGACTAGTCACCATGTGGCCATGATGGAGAGACAAGTCACCATGATGGAGAGACTAGTCACCATGTGGCCATGATAGAGAGACTAGTCACCATGCTGGAGAGACTAGTCACCGTGTGGCCATGATGGAGAGACTAGTCACCATGTGGCCATGATGGAGAGACTAGTCACCATGATGGAGAGACTAGTCACCATGATGGAGAGACTAGTCACCATGATGGAGAGACTAGTCACCATGTGGCCATGTTGGAGAGACTGGTCACCATGATGGAGAGACTAGTCACCATATGGCCTTGATGGGGAGACTAGTCACCATGTGGCCATGATGGAGAGACAAGTCACCATGATGGAGAGACTAGTCACCATGTGGCCATGATAGAGAGACTAGTCACCATGCTGGAGAGACTAGTCACCATGTGGCCATGATGGAGAGACTAGTCACCATGTGGCCATGATGGAGAGACTAGTCACCATGATGGAGAGACTAGTCACCATGATGGAGAGACTAGTCACCATGTGGCCATGATGGAGAGACTAGTCACCATGATGGAGAGACTAGTCACCATATGGCCTTGATGGGGAGACTAGTCACCATCTGGCCATGATGGAGAGACAAGTCACCATGATGGAGAGACGAGTCACCATGTGGCCATGATGGAGAGACTAGTCACCATGTGGCCATGATGGAGAGACTAGTCACCATGTGGCCATGATGGAGAGACAAGTCACCATGATGGAGAGACTAGTCACCATGTTGGAGAGACTCGTCACCATGTGTCCATGATGGAGAGACTAGTCACCATGTGTCCATGATGGAGAGACGAGTCACCATGTGGCCATGATGGAGAGACTAGTCACCATGTGGCCATGATGGAGAGACTAGTCACCATGATGGAGAGACTAGTCACCATGTGGCCATGATGGAGAGACTAGTCACCATGATGGAGAGACTAGTCACCATGATGGAGAGACTAGTCACCATGATGGAGAGACTAGTCACCATGTGGCCATGATGGAGAGACTAGTCACCATGATGGAGAGACTAGTCACCATGTGGCCATGTTGGAGAGACTAGTCACCATGATGGAGAGACTAGTCACCATATGGCCTTGATGGAGAGACTAGTCACCATGTGGCCATGATGGAGAGACAAGTCACCATGATGGAGAGACTAGTCACCATGTGGCCATGATAGAGAGACTAGTCACCATGCTGGAGAGACTAGTCACCGTGTGGCCATGATGGAGAGACTAGTCACCATGTGGCCATGATGGAGAAACTAGTCACCATGATGGAGAGACCAGTCACCATGATGGAGAGACTAGTCACCATGTGGCCATGATGGAGAGACTAGTCACCATGATGGAGAGACTAGTCACCATGATGGAGAGACTAGTCACCATGTGGCCATGTTGGAGAGACAAGTCACCATGATGGAGAGACTAATCACCATGTGGCCATGATAGAGAGACTAGTCACCATGCTGGAGATACTAGTCACCGTGTGGCCATGATGGAGAGACTAGTCACCATGTGGCCATGATGGAGAGACAAGTCACCATGATGGAGAGACTAGTCACCATGTGGCCATGATGGAGAGACTAGTCACCATGTGGCCATGATGGAGAGACTAGTCACCATGATGGAGAGACTAGTCACCATGATGGAGAGACTAGTCACCATGTGGCCATGATGGAGAGACTAGTCACCATGATGGAGAGACTAGTCACCATGTGGCCATGATGGAGAGACTAGTCACCATGTGGCCATGATGGAGAGACTAGTCACCATGATGGAGAGACTAGTCACCATGATGGAGAGACTAGTCACCATGTGGCCATGTTGGAGAGACTAGTCACCATGATGGAGAGACTAGTCACCATATGGCCTTGATGGGGAGACTAGTCACCATGTGGCCATGATGGAGAGACAAGTCACCATGATGGAGAGACTAATCACCATGTGGCCATGATAGAGAGACTAGTCACCATGCTGGAGAGACTAGTCACCATGTGGCCATGATGGAGAGACTAGTCACCATGTGGCCATGATGGAGAGACTAGTCACCATGATGGAGAGACTAGTCACCATGTGGCCATGATGGAGAGACTAGTCACCATGATGGAGAGACTAGTCACCATGATGGAGAGACTAGTCACCATGTGGCCATGTTGGAGAGACTAGTCACCATGATGGAGAGACTAGTCACCATATGGCCTTGATGGGGAGACTAGTCACCATGTGGCCATGATGGAGAGACAAGTCACCATGATGGAGAGACTAATCACCATGTGGCCATGATAGAGAGACTAGTCACCATGATGGAGAGACTAGTCACCATGTGGCCATGATGGAGAGACTAGTCACCATGATGGAGAGACTAGTCACCATGTGGCCATGATGGAGAGACTAGTCACCATGATGGAGAGACTAGTCACCATGATGGAGAGACTAGTCACCATGTGGCCATGTTGGAGAGACTAGTCACCATGATGGAGAGACTAGTCACCATATGGCCTTGATGGGGAGACTAGTCACCATGTGGCCATGATGGAGAGACAAGTCACCATGATGGAGAGACTAGTCACCATGTGGCCATGATAGAGAGACTAGTCACCATGATGGAGAGACTAGTCACCATGATGGAGAGACCAGTCACCATGATGGAGAGACTAATCACCATGTGGCCATGATAGAGAGACTAGTCACCATGCTGGAGAGACTAGTCACCGTGTGGCCATGATGGAGAGACTAGTCACCATGTGGCCATGATGGAGAAACTAGTCACCATGATGGAGAGACTAGTCACCATGATGGAGAGACTAGTCACCATGTGGCCATGATGGAGAGACTAGTCACCATGATGGAGAGACTAGTCACCATGATGGAGAGACTAGTCACCATGTGGCCTTGATGGGGAGACTAGTCACCATGTGGCCATGATGGAGAGACAAGTCACCATGATGGAGAGACTAGTCACCATGTGGCCATGATAGAGAGACTAGTCACCATGCTGGAGAGACTAGTCACCATGTGGCCATGATGGAGAGACTAGTCACCATGTGGCCATGATGGAGAGACTAGTCACCATGTGGCCATGATGGAGAGACTAGTCACCATGTGGCCATGATGGAGAGACTAGTCACCATGATGGAGAGACTAGTCACCATGTGGCCATGATGGAGAGACTAGTCAACATGATGGAGAGACTAGTCACCATATGGCCTTGATGGGGAGACTAGTCACCATGTGGCCATGATGGAGAGACAAGTCACCATGATGGAGAGACACCATGTGGCCATGATGGAGAGACTAGTCACCATGCTGGAGAGACTAGTCACCATGATGGCCACCATGATGGAGAGACTAGTCACCATGTGGCCATGATGGAGAGACTAGTCACCATGATGGAGAGACTAGTCACCATGATGGAGAGACTAGTCACCATGATGGAGAGACTAGTCACCATGTGGCCATGTTGGAGAGACTGGTCACCATGATGGAGAGACTAGTCACCATGGCCATGATGGAGAGACTAGTCACCATGTGGCCATGATGGAGAGACAAGTCACCATGATGGAGAGACTAGTCACCATGTGGCCATGATGGAGAGACTAGTCACCATGCTGGAGAGACTAGTCACCATGTGGCCATGATGGAGAGACTAGTCACCATGTGGCCATGATGGAGAGACTAGTCACCATGGAGAGACTAGTCACCATGATGGAGAGACTAGTCACCATGATGGAGAGACTAGTCACCATGTGGCCATGATGGAGAGACTAGTCACCATGATGGAGAGACTAGTCACCATGGCCTGATGGAGAGACTAGTCACCATGTGGCCATGATGGAGAGACAAGTCACCATGATGGAGAGACCACCATGTGGCCATGATGAGAGACTAGTCACCATGTGGCCATGATGGAGAGACTAGTCACCATGTGGCCATGATGGAGACCAGTCACCATGATGGAGAGACTAGTCACCATGTGGCCATGATGGAGAGACTAGTCACCATGTGGCCATGGGAGAGACTAGTCACCATGTGTCCATGATGGAGAGACTAGTCACCATGTGGCCATGATGAGAGACTAGTCACCATGTGGCCATGATGGAGAGACTAGTCACCATGATGGAGAGACTAGTCACCATGTGGCCATGATGGAGAGACTAGTCACCATGATGGAGAGACTAGTCACCATGATGGAGAGACTAGTCACCATGTGGCCATGATGGAGAGACTAGTCACCATGTGGCCATGATGGAGAGACGAGTCACCATGATGGAGAGACTAGTCACCATGTGGCCATGATGGAGAGACTAGTCACCATGATGGAGAGACTAGTCACCATGTGGCCTTGATGGGGAGACTAGTCACCATGTGGCCATGATGGAGAGACAAGTCACCATGATGGAGAGACTAGTCACCATGTGGCCATGATGGAGAGACTAGTCACCATGCTGGAGAGACTAGTCACCATGTGTCCATGATGGAGAGACTAGTCACCATGTGTCCATGATGGAGAGACTAGTCACCATGATGGAGAGACCACCATGATGGAGAGACTAGTCACCATGTGGCCATGATGGAGAGACTAGTCACCATGATGGATGGAGAGACTAGTCACCATGATGGAGAGACTAGTCACCATGTGGCCATGTTGGAGAGACTAGTCACCATGATGGAGAGACTAGTCACCATGTGGCCATGATGGAGAGACTAGTCACCATGATGGTCACCATGTGGCCATGATGGAGAGACTAGTCACCATGTGGCCATGATGAGAGACTAGTCACCATGTGGAGAGACTAGTCACCATGTGGCCATGATGGAGAGACTAGTCACCATGTGGCCATGATGGAGAGACTAGTCACCATGTGTCCATGATGGAGAGACTAGTCACCATGTGGCAATGATGGAGAGACTAGTCACCATGATGGAGAGACTAGTCACCATGTGGCCATGATGGAGAGACTAGTCACCATGATGGAGAGACTAGTCACCATGATGGAGAGACTAGTCACCATGATGGAGAGACTAGTCACCATGATGGAGAGACTAGTCACCATGATGGAGAGACGAGTCACCATGATGGAGAGACTAGTCACCATGTGGCCATGATGGAGAGACAAGTCACCATGATGGAGAGACTAGTCACCATGTGGCCATGATGAGAGACTAGTCACCATGCTGGAGAGACAGTCACCATGTGGCCATGATGGAGAGACTAGTCACCATGTGGCCATGATGGAGAGACTAGTCACCATGATGGAGAGACTAGTCACCATGATGGAGAGACTAGTCACCATGTGGCCATGATGGAGAGACTAGTCACCATGATGGAGAGACTAGTCACCATGATGGAGAGACTCACCATGTGGCCATGGGAGAGACTACCATGTCACCATGTGGCCATGATGGAGAGACTAGTCACCATGTGGCCATGATGGAGAGACAAGTCACCATGATGGAGAGACTAGTCACCATGTGGCCATGATAGAGAGACTAGTCACCATGATGGAGAGACTAGTCACCATGTGGCCATGATGGAGAGACTAGTCACCATGTGGCCATGATGGAGAGACTAGTCACCATGATGGAGAGACTAGTCACCATGTGGCCATGATGAGAGACTAGTCACCATGATGGAGAGACTAGTCACCATGTGGCCATGATGGAGAGACTAGTCACCATGTGGCCATGATGGAGAGACTAGTCACCATGATGGAGAGACTAGTCACCATGATGGAGAGACTAGTCACCATGTGGCCATGATGGAGAGACTAGTCACCATGATGGAGAGACTAGTCACCATGATGGAGAGACTAGTCACCATGTGGCCATGTTGGAGAGACTAGTCACCATGATGGAGAGACTAGTCACCATATGGCCTTGATGGGGAGACTAGTCACCATGTGGCCATGATGGAGAGACAAGTCACCATGATGGAGAGACTAGTCACCATGTGGCCATGGAGAGACTAGTCACCATGATGGAGAGACTAGTCACCATGTGGCCATGATGGAGAGACTAGTCACCATGTGGCCATGATGGAGAGACTAGTCACCATGATGGAGAGACTAGTCACCATGATGGAGAGACTAGTCACCATGTGGCCATGATGGAGAGACTAGTCACCATGATGGAGGTCACCATGATGGAGAGACTAGTCACCATGTGGCCATGATGGAGAGACTCACCATGATGGAGAGACTCACCATGTGGCCATGATGGAGACTAGTCACCATGATGGAGTCACCATGTGGCCATGATGGAGAGACTAGTCACCATGTGGCCATGATGGAGAGACTAGTCACCATGATGGAGAGACTAGTCACCATGTGGCCATGATGGAGAGACTAGTCACCATGTGGAGATGACTAGTCACCATGTGGCCATGATGGAGAGACTAGTCACCATGTGGCCATGATGGAGAGACTAGTCACCATGATGGCCATGATGGAGAGACTAGTCACCATGTGGCCATGATGGAGAGACTAGTCACCATGATGGAGAGACTAGTCACCATGTGGCCATGATGGAGAGACTAGTCAACATGTGGCCATGATGTAGAGACTAGTCACCATGATGGAGAGACAAGTCACTATGTTGCCATGATGGAGAGACTAGTCACCATGATGGAGAGACTAGTCACCATGTGGCCATAACGGAGAGACTAGTCACCATGTGGCCATGATGGAGAGACTAGTCACCATGATGGAGAGACTAGTCACAATGTGGCCATGATGGAGAGACTAGTCACCATGCTGGAGAGACTAGTCACCATGTGTCCATGATGGAGAGACTAGTCACCATGTGGCCATGATGGAGAGACTAGTCACCATGTGGCCATGATGGAGAGACTAGTCACCATGATGGAGAGACTAGTCACCATGATGGAGAGACTAGTCACCATGATGGAGAGACTAGTCACCATGTGGCCATGATGGAGAGACTAGTCACCATGATGGAGAGACTAGTCACCATGTGGCCATGATGGAGAGACTAGTCACCATGTGGCCATGATGGAGAGACTAGTCACCATGATGGAGAGACTAGTCACCATGATGGAGAGACTAGTCACCATGTGGCCATGATGGAGAGACTAGTCACCATGATGGAGAGACTAGTCACCATGTGGCCATGATGGAGAGACAAGTCACCATGATGGAGAGACTAGTCACCATGTGGCCATGATGGAGAGACTAGTCACCATGCTGGAGAGACTAGTCACCATGTGTCCATGATGGAGAGACTAGTCACCATGTGGCCATGATGGAGAGACTAGTCACCATGATGGAGAGACATGATGGAGAGACTAGTCACCATGTGGCCATGATGGAGAGACTAGTCACCATGTGGCCATGATGGAGAAACTAGTCACCATGATGGAGAGACTAGTCACCATGATGGAGAGACTAGTCACCATGTGGCCATGATGGAGAGACTAGTCACCATGATGGAGAGACTAGTCACCATGATGGAGAGACTAGTCACCATGTGGCCATGATGGAGAGACTAGTCACCATGATGGAGAGACTAGTCACCATGTGGCCATGATGGAGAGACTAGTCACCATGTGGCCATGATGGAGAGACAAGTCACCATGATGGAGAGACTAGTCACCATGTGGCCATGATGGAGAGACTAGTCACCATGATGGAGAGACTAGTCACCATGTGGCCTTGATGGGGAGACTAGTCACCATGTGGCCATGATGGAGAGACAAGTCACCATGATGGAGAGACTAGTCACCATGATGGCCATGATAGTCACTAGTCACCATGATGGAGAGACTAGTCACCATGTGGCCATGATGGAGAGACTAGTCACCATGTGGCCATGATGGAGAGACTAGTCACCATGATGGAGAGACTAGTCACCATGATGGAGAGACTAGTCACCATGTGGCCATGATGGAGAGACTAGTCACCATGATGGAGAGACTAGTCACCATGATGGAGAGACTAGTCACCATGTGGCCATGATGGAGAGACTAGTCACCATGATGGAGAGACTAGTCACCATGGCCTTGATGGAGACTAGTCACCATGTGGCCATGATGGAGAGACAAGTCACCATGATGGAGAGACTAGTCACCATGTCCATGATGGAGAGACTAGTCACCATGATGGAGAGACTAGTCACCATGATGGAGAGACTAGTCACCATGTGGCCATGATGGAGAGACTAGTCACCATGATGGAGAGACTAGTCACCATGTGGCCATGATGGAGAGACTAGTCACCATGATGGAGAGACTATGATGGAGAGACTAGTCACCATGTGGCCATGATGGAGAGACTAGTCACCATGTGGCCATGATGGAGAGACTAGTCACCATGATGGAGAGACTAGTCACCATGATGTCACCATGATGATGAGACTAGTCACCATGATGGAGAGACTAGTCACCATGATGGAGAGACTAGTCACCATGTGGCCATGATGGAGAGACTGTGGCCATGATGGAGAGACTGGTCACCATGATGGAGAGACTAGTCACCATATGGCCTTGATGGGGAGACTAGTCACCATGTGGCCATGATGGAGAGACAAGTCACCATGATGGAGAGACTAGTCACCATGTGGCCATGATAGAGAGACTAGTCACCATGATGGAGAGACTAGTCACCATGATGGAGAGACTAGTCACCATGTGGCCATGATGGAGAGACTAGTCACCATGTGGCCATGATGGAGAGACTAGTCACCATGTGGCCATGATGGAGAGACTAGTCACCATGATGGAGAGACAGTCACCATGTGGCCATGATGGAGAGACTAGTCACCATGTGGCCATGATGGAGAGACAAGTCACCATGATGGAGAGACTAGTCACCATGTGGCCATGATGAGAGACTAGTCACCATGTGGCCATGATGGAGAGACTAGTCACCATGATGGAGAGACTAGTCACCATGTGGCCATGATGGAGAGACTAGTCACCATGTGGAGAGACTAGTCACATGTGGCCATGATGGAGAGACTAGTCACCATGATGGAGAGACCCATGATGATGGAGAGACTAGTCACCATGATGGAGAGACTAGTCACCATGTGGCCATGGGAGAGACTAGTCACCATGTGGCCATGATGGAGAGACTAGTCACCATGTGGCCATGATGGAGAGACTAGTCACCATGATGATGACTAGTCACCATGTGGCCATGATGGAGAGACTAGTCACCATGTGGCCATGATGGAGAGACTAGTCACCATGATGGAGAGACCACCATGATGGAGAGACTAGTCACCATGATGGAGAGACTAGTCACCATGTGGCCATGATGGAGAGACTAGTCACCATGATGGAGATGACTGATGAGAGACACACCATGATGGAGAGACTAGTCACCATGTGGAGAGTCACCATGATGTCACCATGTGGCCATGATGGAGAGACTAGTCACCATGATGGAGAGACTAGTCACCATGTGGCCATGATGGAGAGACTAGTCACCATGATGGAGAGACTAGTCACCATGATGGAGAGACTAGTCACCATGTGGCCATGATGGAGAGACTAGTCACCATGATGGAGAGACTAGTCATGATGGCCTTGATGGGGAGACTAGTCACCATGTGGCCATGATGGAGAGACAAGTCACCATGATGGAGAGACTAGTCACCATGTGGCCATGATGGAGAGACTAGTCACCATGCTGGAGAGACTAGTCACCATGTGGCCATGATGGAGAGACTAGTCACCATGTGGCCATGATGGAGAAACTAGTCACCATGATGGAGAGACTAGTCACCATGATGGAGAGACTAGTCACCATGTGGCCATGATGGAGAGACTAGTCACCATGATGGAGAGACTAGTCACCATGATGGAGAGACTAGTCACCATGTGGCCATGTTGGAGAGACTAGTCACCATGATGGAGAGACTAGTCACCATATGGCCATGATAGAGAGTCACCATGCTGGACTAGTCACCATGTGGAGAGACTAGTCACCATGTGGCCATGATGGAGAGACTAGTCACCATGTGGCCATGATGGAGAGACTAGTCACCATGATGGAGAGACTAGTCACCATGTGGCCATGATGGAGAGACTAGTCACCATGTGGCCATGGAGAGACTAGTCACCATGTGGCCATGATGGAGAGACTAGTCACCATGTGGCCATGATGGAGAGACTAGTCACCATGATGGAGAGACCACCATGATGGAGAGACTAGTCACCATGTGGCCATGATGGAGAGACTAGTCACCATGATGGAGAGACTAGTCACCATGATGATGGAGAGACTAGTCACCATGTGGCCATGATGGAGAGACAAGTCACCATGATGGAGAGACTAGTCACCATGTGGCCATGATGGAGAGACTAGTCACCATGATGGAGAGACTAGTCACCATGATGATGGAGAGACTAGTCACCATGTGGCCATGATGGAGAGACAAGTCAACATGATGGAGAGACTAGTCACCATGTGGCCATGATGGAGAGACTAGTCACCATGCTGGAGAGACTCGTCACCATGTGTCCATGATGGAGAGACTAGTCACCATGTGTCCATGATGGAGAGACAAGTCACCATGTGGCCATGATGGAGAGACTAGTCACCATGTGGCCATGGTGGAGAGACTAGTCACCATGATGGAGAGACTAGTCACCATGTGGCCATGATGGAGAGACTAGTCACCATGATGGAGAGACTAGTCACCATGATGGAGAGACTAGTCACCATGTGGCCATGATGGAGAGACTAGTCACCATGTGGCCATGATGAGAGACTAGTCACCATGATGTCACCATGTGGCCATGATGGAGAGACTAGTCACCATGATGGAGAGACTAGTCACCATGTGGCCATGATGGAGAGACTAGTCACCATGTGGCCATGATGGAGAGACTCTCCCCATGATGGAGAGACTAGTCACCATGATGGAGAGACTAGTCACCATGTGGCCATGATGGAGAGACTAGTCACCATGATGGAGAGACTAGTCACCATGATGGAGAGACTAGTCACCATGTGGCCATGATGGAGAGACTCACCATGATGGAGAGACACACCATGTGGCCATGATGAGAGACTAGTCACCATGATGGAGAGATGAGTCACCATGATGGAGAGACTAGTCACCGTGGTGGAGAGACTAGTCACCATGTTGCCATGATGGGGAGACTATTCACCATGATGGAGAGACTAGTCACCATGATGGAGAGACGAGTCACCATGTGGCCATGATGGAGAGACTAGTCACCATGTGGCCATGATGTAGAGACTAGTCACCATGATGGAGAGACTAGTCACCATGATGGAGAGACTAGTCACCATGTGGCCATGATGGAGAGACTAGTCACCATGATGGAGAGACTGTCACCATGATGGAGAGACTAGTCACCATGTGGCCATGATGTCACCATGATGGAGAGACTAGTCACCATGGCCATGATGGAGAGACTAGTCACCATGTGGCCATGATGGAGAGACTAGTCACCATGATGGAGAGACTAGTCACCATGTGGCCATGATGGAGAGACTAGTCACCATGATGGAGAGACTAGTCACCATGATGGATGGGAGACTAGTCACCATGTGGCCATGATGGAGAGACAAGTCACCATGATGGAGAGACTAGTCACCATGTGGCCATGATGGAGAGACTAGTCACCATGTGGAGAGACTAGTCACCATGATGATGAGAGACTAGTCACCATGTGGCCATGATGGAGAGACTAGTCACCATGATGGAGAGACTAGTCACCATGATGGAGAGACTAGTCACCATGTGGCCATGATGGAGAGACTAGTCACCATGATGGAGAGACTAGTCACCATGATGGAGAGACTAGTCACCATGTGGCCATGATGGAGAGACTAGTCACCATGATGGAGAGACTAGTCACCATGTGGCCATGATGGAGAGACTAGTCACCATGTGGCCATGATGGAGAGACTCACCATGATCACCATGATGATGAGAGACTAGTCACCATGTGGCCATGATGGAGAGACTAGTCACCATGTGGCCATGATGGAGAGACTAGTCACCATGATGGAGAGACTAGTCACCATGTGGCCATGATGGAGAGACTAGTCACCATGATGGATGGAGACTAGTCACCATGTGGAGAGACTAGTCACCATGTGGCCATGATGGAGAGACTAGTCACCATGTCACCATGATGGAGAGACTAGTCACCATGATGGAGAGACTAGTCACCATGTGGCCATGATGGAGAGACCATGATGTCACCATGATGGAGAGACTAGTCACCATGATGGGAGAGATGGTCACCATGATGGAGAGACTAGTCACCATGTGGCCATGATGGAGAGACTAGTCACCATGTGGCCATGATGGAGAGACTAGTCACCATGATGGAGAGACAAGTCACCATGTGGCCATGATGGAGAGACTAGTCACCATGATGGAGAGACTAGTCACCATGTGGCCATGATGGAGAGACTAGTCACCATGTGGCCATGATGGAGAGACTAGTCACCATGATGGAGAGACTAGTCACCATGATGGAGAGACTAGTCACCATGTGGCCATGATGGAGAGACTAGTCACCATGATGGAGAGACTAGTCACCATGGCCTTGATGGAGAGACTAGTCACCATGTGGCCATGATGGAGAGACAAGTCACCATGATGGAGAGTCAAGTCACCATCTGGCCATGATGGAGAGACTAGTCACCATGATGGGGAGACTACTCACCATGATGGAGAGACTAGTCACCATGTGGCCATGATGGAGAGACTAGTCACCATGATGGAGAGACTAGTCACCATGTGGCCATGATGGAGAGACTAGTCACCATGATGGAGAGACTAGTCACCATGTGGCCATGATGGAGAGACTAGTCACCATGATGGAGAGACTAGTCACCATGTGGCCATGATGGAGAGACTAGTCACCATGATGGAGAGACTAGTCACCATGATGGAGAGACTAGTCACCATGTGGCCATGATGAGAGACTAGTCACCATGTGGCCATGATGGAGTCACCATGATGGAGAGACTAGTCACCATGTGGCCATGATGGAGAGACTAGTCACCATGATGGAGAGACTAGTCACCATGATGGAGAGACTAGTCACCATGTGTCCATGATGGAGAGACTAGTCACCATGTGGCCATGATGGAGAGACTAGTCACCATGTGGCCATGATGGAGAGACTAGTCACCATGATGGAGAGACTAGTCACCATGTGGCCATGATGGAGAGACTAGTCACCATGATGGAGAGACTAGTCACCATGATGGAGAGACGAGTCACCATGATGGAGAGACTAGTCACCATGATGGAGAGACTAGTCACCATGTGGCCATGATGGAGAGACTAGTCACCATGTGGCCATGATGGAGAGACTAGTCACCATGATGGAGAGACTATGTGGCCATGATGGAGGGACGAGTCACCATGTGGAGAGGAGAGACTAGTCACCATGTGGCCATGATGGAGAGACTAGTCACCATGATGGCCACCATGATGGAGAGACTAGTCACCATGATGGATGAGACTAGTCACCATGATGGAGAGACCACCATGATGATGGAGAGACTAGTCACCATGATGGAGAGACTAGTCACCATGTGGCCATGATGGAGAGACTAGTCACCATGATGGAGAGACTAGTCACCATGATGGAGAGACGAGTCACCATGATGGAGAGACTAGTCACCATGATGGAGAGACTAGTCACCATGTGGCCATGATGGAGAAACTAGTCACCATGTGGCCATGATGGAGAGACGAGTCACCATGATGGAGAGACTAGTCACCATGTGGCCAAGATGAAGAGACTAGTCACCATGTTGGAGAGACTAGTCACCATGTGGCCATGATGGAGAGACTAGTCACCATGTGGCCATGATGGAGAGACTAGTCACCATGATGGAGAGACTAGTCACCATGATGGAGAGACTAGTCACCATGTGGCCATGATGGAGAGACTAGTCACCATGATGGAGAGACTAGTCACCATGTGGCCATGATGGAGAGACTAGTCACCATGTGGCCATGATGGAGAGACTAGTCACCATGATGGAGAGACTAGTCACCATGTGGCCATGATGGAGAGACTAGTCACCATGTGGCCATGATGGAGAGACTAGTCACCATGATGGAGAGACTAGTCACCATGTGGCCATGATGGAGAGACTAGTCACCATGATGGAGAGACTAGTCACCATGTGGCCATGATGGAGAGACTAGTCACCATGTTGGAGAGACTAGTCACCATGTGGCCATGATGGAGAGACTAGTCACCATGTGGCCATGATGGAGAGACTAGTCACCATGTGTCCATGATGGAGAGACTAGTCACCATGTGGCCATGATGAGAGACTAGTCACCATGTGGCCATGATGGAGAGACTAGTCACCATGATGGAGAGACTAGTCACCATGTGGCCATGATGGAGAGACTAGTCACCATGTGGCCATGATGGAGAGACTAGTCACCATGTGGCCATGATGGAGAGACTAGTCACCATGTGGCCATGATGGAGAGACTAGTCACCATGTGGCCATGATGGAGAGACTAGTCACCATGTGTCCATGATGGAGAGACTAGTCACCATGTGGCCATGATGGAGAGACTAGTCACCATGATGGAGAGACTAGTCACCATGATGGAGAGACTAGTCACCATGTGGCCATGATGGAGAGACTAGTCACCATGATGGAGAGACTAGTCACCATGTGGCCATGATGGAGAGACTAGTCACCATGTGGCCATGATGGAGAGACTAGTCACCATGATGGAGAGACTAGTCACCATGTGGCCATGATGGAGAGACTAGTCACCATGATGGAGAGACTAGTCACCATGTGGCCATGATGGAGAGACTAGTCACCATGTGGCCATGATGGAGAGACTAGTCACCATGATGGAGAGACTAGTCACCATGTGGCCATGATGGAGAGACTAGTCACCATGTGGCCATGATGGAGAGACTAGTCACCATGTGGCCATGATGGAGAGACTAGTCACCATGTGGCCATGATGGAGAGACTAGTCACCATGATGGAGAGACTAGTCACCATGTGGCCATGATGGAGAGACTAGTCACCATGATGGAGAGACCACCATGATGGAGAGACTGGTCACCATGATGGATGATGGAGAGACTAGTCACCATGTGGCCATGATGGAGAGACTAGTCACCATGTGGCCATGATGGAGAGACTAGTCACCATGTGGCCATGATGGAGAGACTAGTCACCATGTGGCCATGATGGAGAGACTAGTCACCATGTGGCCATGATGGAGAGACTAGTCACCATGATGGAGAGACTAGTCACCATGTGGCCATGATGGAGAGACGAGTCACCATGATGGAAAGACAAGTCACCATGATGGAGAGACTAGTCACCATGTGGCCATGATGGAGAGACTAGTCACCATGTGGCCATGATGGAGAGACTAGTCACCATGTGGCCATGATGGAGAGACTAGTCACCATGCTGGAGAGACTAGTCACCATGATGGAGAGACTAGTCACCATGTGGCCATGATGGAGAGAGACTAGTCACCATGATGATGGAGAGACTAGTCACCATGATGGAGAGACTAGTCACCATGTGGCCATGATGGAGAGACTAGTCACCATGATGGAGAGACTCACCATGTGGCCATGATGGAGAGACTAGTCACCATGTGGCCATGATGGAGAGACTAGTCACCATGATGGAGAGACTAGTCACCATGTGGCCATGATGGAGAGACTAGTCACCATGATGGAGAGACTAGTCACCATGTGGCCATGATGGGGAGACTAGTCACCATGTGGCCATGATGGAGAGACAAGTCACCATGATGGAGAGACTAGTCACCATGTGGCCATGATGGAGAGACTAGTCACCATGTGGCCATGATGGAGAGACTAGTCACCATGTGGCCATGATGGAGAGACTAGTCACCATGATGGAGAGACTAGTCACCATGTGGCCATGATGGAGAGACTAGTCACCATGTGGCCATGATGGAGAGACTAGTCACCATGATGGAGAGACTAGTCACCATGTGGCCATGATGGAGAGACTAGTCACCATGTGGCCATGATGGAGAGACTAGTCACCATGATGGAGAGACTAGTCACCATGATGGAGAGACTAGTCACCATGATGGAGAGACTAGTCACCATGTGGCCATGATGGAGAGACTAGTCACCATGTGGCCATGATGGAGAGACTAGTCACCATGTGGCCATGATGGAGAGACTAGTCACCATGATGGAGAGACTGGTCACCATGATGGAGAGACTAGTCACCATGTGGCCATGATGGAGAGACTAGTCACCATGTGGCCATGATGGAGAGACTAGTCACCATGTGGCCATGATGGAGAGACTAGTCACCATGTGGCCATGATGGAGAGACTAGTCACCATGATGGAGAGACTAGTCACCATGATGGAGAGACTAGTCACCATGTGGCCATGATGGAGAGACTAGTCACCATGTGGCCATGATGGAGAGACTAGTCACCATGTGGCCATGATGGAGAGACTAGTCACCATGTGGCCATGATGGAGAGACTAGTCACCATGTGGCCATGATGGAGAGACTAGTCACCATGATGGAGAGACTGGTCACCATGATGGAGAGACTAGTCACCATGTGGCCATGATGTCACCATGATGGAGAGACTAGTCACCATGATGGAGAGACTAGTCACCATGTGGCCATGATGGAGAGACTAGTCACCATGTGGCCATGATGGAGAGACTAGTCACCATGTGGCCATGATGGAGAGACTAGTCACCATGATGGAGAGACTAGTCACCATGATGGAGAGACTGGTCACCATGATGGAGAGACTAGTCACCATGTGGCCATGATGGAGAGACTAGTCACCATGATGGAGAGACAAGTCACCATGATGGAGAGACTAGTCACCATGTGGCCATGATGGAGAGACTAGTCACCATGTGGCCATGATGGAGAGACTAGTCACCATGTGGCCATGATGGAGAGACTAGTCACCATGTGGCCATGATGGAGAGACTAGTCACCATGTGGCCATGATGGAGAGACTAGTCACCATGATGGAGAGACTAGTCACCATGTGGCCATGATGGAGAGACTAGTCACCATGTGGCCATGATGGAGAGACTAGTCACCATGATGGAGAGACTAGTCACCATGATGGAGAGACTAGTCACCATGTGGCCATGATGGAGAGACTAGTCACCATGGAGAGACTAGTCACCATGTGGCCATGATGGAGAGACTAGTCACCATGTGGCCATGATGGAGAGACTAGTCACCATGATGGAGAGACTAGTCACCATGATGGAGAGACCACCATGATGAGAGAGACTAGTCACCATGTGGCCATGATGGAGAGACTAGTCACCATGTGGCCATGATGGAGAGACTAGTCACCATGATGATGAGAGACTAGTCACCATGTGGCCATGATGGAGAGACTAGTCACCATGTGGCCATGATGGAGAGACTAGTCACCATGATGGAGAGACTAGTCACCATGATGGAGAGACTAGTCACCATGTGGCCAGATGGAGAGACACACCATGATGATGAGAGACTAGTCACCATGATGGAGAGACTGTCACCATGATGGAGAGACTAGTCACCATGTGGCCATGATGGAGAGACTAGTCACCATGATGGAGAGACTAGTCACCATGTGGCCATGATGGAGAGACTAGTCACCATGTGGCCATGATGGAGAGACGAGTCACCATGATGGAGAGACTAGTCACCATGTGGCCATGATGGAGAGACTAGTCACCATGTGGCCATGATGAAGAGCCTAGTCACCATGTGGCCATGATGGAGAGACTAGTCACCATGATGGAGAGACGAGTCACCATGTGGCCATGATGGAGAGACGAGTCACCATGATGGAGAGACAAGTCACCATGATGGAGAGACTAGTCACCATGTGGCCATGATGGAGAGACTAGTCACCATGTGGCCATGATGGAGAGACTAGTCACCATGTGGCCATGATGGAGAGACTAGTCACCATGATGGAGAGACAAGTCACCATGATGGAGAGTCAAGTCACCATGTGGCCATGATGGAGAGACTAGTCACCATGATGGAGAGACTAGTCACCATGTGGCCATGATGGAGAGACTATTCACCATGATGGAGAGACTAGTCTCCATGTGGCCATGAAGGAGAGACTAGTCACCATGTGGCCATGATGGAGAGACTAGTCACCATGATGGAGAGACACCAGTCACCATGATGGAGAGACTAGTCACCATGTGGCCATGATGGAGAGACTAGTCACCATGCTGGAGAGACTAGTCACCATGTGGCCATGATGGAGAGACTAGTCACCATGATGGAGAGACTAGTCACCATGATGGAGAGACTAGTCACCATGATGATGAGAGACTAGTCACCATGTGGCACCATGATGGAGAGACTAGTCACCATGTGGCCATGATGGAGACTAGTCACCATGTGTCACCATGATGGAGAGACTAGTCACCATGTGGCCATGATGGAGAGACTAGTCACCATGATGGAGAGACTAGTCACCATGGGCCTTGATGGGACTAGTCACCATGTGGCCATGATGGAGAGACTAGTCACCATGATGGAGAGACTAGTCACCATGATGGATGGAGAGACTAGTCACCATGTGGCCATGATGGAGAGACTAGTCACCATGTGGCCATGATGGAGGACTAGTCACCATGATGGAGAGACTAGTCACCATGTGGCCATGATGGAGAGACTAGTCACCATGATGGAGAGACTAGTCACCATGATGGGAGAGACTAGTCACCATGATGGAGAGACTAGTCACCATGTGGCCATGATGGGGAGACTAGTCACCATGTGGCCATGATGGAGAGACAAGTCACCATGATGGAGAGACTAGTCACCATGTGGCCATGATGAGAGACTAGTCACCATGTGGAGAGACTAGACACCATGTGGCCATGATGGAGAGACTAGTCACCATGTGGCCATGATGGAGAGACTAGTCACCATGTGGTCACCATGATGGAGAGACTAGTCACCATGTGGCCATGATGGAGAGACTAGTCACCATGATGGAGAGACTAGTCACCATGATGGAGAGACTAGTCACCATGTGGCCATGATGGATGATGGAGAGACTAGTCACCATGTGGCCATGATGGAGACTAGTCACCATGTGGCCATGATGGAGAGACTAGTCACCATGATGGAGAGACTAGTCACCATGATGATGGAGAGACTAGTCACCATGTGGCCATGATGGAGAGACTAGTCACCATGTGGCCATGATGGAGAGACTAGTCACCATGTGGCCATGATGGAGAGACTAGTCACCATGATGGCCATGATGGAGAGACTAGTCACCATGATGGAGAGACTAGTCACCATGATGGAGAGACTAGTCACCATGTGGCCATGATGGAGAGACAAGTCACCATGATGGAGAGACTAGTCACCATGTGGCCATGATGGAGAGACTAGTCACCATGTGGCCATGATGGAGAGACTAGTCACCATGATGGAGAGACTAGTCACCATGTGGCCATGATGGAGAGACTAGTCACCATGATGGAGAGACTAGTCACCATGTGGCCATGATGGAGAGACTAGTCACCATGATGGAGAGACTAGTCACCATGTGGCCATGATGGAGAGACTAGTCACCATGTGGCCATGATGGAGAGACTAGTCACCATGTGGCCATGATGGAGAGACTAGTCACCATGTGGCCATGATGGAGAGACTAGTCACCATGTGGCCATGATGGAGAGACGAGTCACCATGATGGAGAGACTAGTCACCATGTGGCCATGATGGAGAGACTAGTCACCATGATGGAGAGACTAGTCACCATGTGGCCATGATGGAGAGACTAGTCACCATGATGATGGAGAGACTAGTCACCATGTGGCCATGATGGAGAGACTAGTCACCATGTGGCCATGATGGAGAGACCACCATGATGGAGAGACTAGTCACCATGTGGCCATGATGGAGAGACTAGTCACCATGATGATGGAGAGACTAGTCACCATGTGGCCATGATGGAGAGACTAGTCACCATGTGGCCATGATGGAGACTAGTCACCATGTGGCCATGATGGAGACTAGTCACCATGATGGAGAGACAGTCACCATGTGGCCATGATGGAGAGACTAGTCACCATGATGGAGAGACAAGTCACCATGATGGAGAGACTGGTCACCATGATGGAGAGACAAGTCACCATGTGGCCATGATGGAGAGACTAGTCACCATGTGGCCATGATGGAGAGACTATTCACCATGTGTCCATGATGGAGAGACTAGTCACCATGATGGAGAGACAAGTCACCATGTGGCCATGATGGAGAGACTAGTCACCATGATGGAGAGACTAGTCACCATGTGGCCATGATGGAGAGACTAGTCACCATGATGGAGAGACAAGTCACCATGATGGAGAGACTAGTCACCATGTGGCCATGATGGAGAGACTAGTCACCATGTGGCCATGATGGAGAGACTAGTCACCATGTGGCCATGATGGAGAGACTAGTCACCATGATGGAGAGACTAGTCACCATGTGGCCATGATGGAGAGACTAGTCACCATGTGGCCATGATGGAGAGACTAGTCACCATGTGGCCATGATGGAGAGACTAGTCACCATGTGGCCATGATGAGAGACTAGTCACCATGATGGCCATGATGGAGAGACTAGTCACCATGATGGAGAGACGAGTCACCATGATGGAGAGACTGGTCACCATGATGGAGAGACAAGTCACCATGTGGCCATGATGGAGAGACTAGTCACCATGTGGCCATGATGGAGAGACTAGTCACCATGTGGCCATGATGGAGAGACTAGTCACCATGTGGCCATGATGGAGAGACTGGTCCCCATGATGGAGAGACAAGTCACCATGATGGAGAGACTAGTCACCATGTGGCCATGATGGAGAGACTAGTCACCATGATGGAGAGACTAGTCACCATGTGGCCATGATGGAGAGACTAGTCACCATGTGGCCATGATGGAGAGACTAGTCACCATGATGGAGATGATGGAGAGACTAGTCACCATGTGGCCATGATGGAGAGTCACTAGTCACCATGTGGCCATGATGGAGAGACCATGATGGAGTCACCATGTGGCCATGATGGAGAGACTAGTCACCATGATGGAGAGACTAGTCACCATGATGGAGTCACCATGATGGAGAGACTAGTCACCATGTGGCCATGATGGAGAGACTAGTCACCATGATGATGGAGAGACTAGTCACCATGATGGGAGAGACTAGTCACCATGATGGCCATGATGGAGAGACTAGTCACCATGTGGCCATGATGGAGAGACTCACCATGATCACATGTGGCCATGATGGAGAGACTAGTCACCATGTGGCCATGATGGAGAGACTAGTCACCATGTGGCCATGATGGAGAGACTAGTCACCATGATGGAGAGACTAGTCACCATGTGGCCATGATGGAGAGACTAGTCACCATGTGGCCATGATGGAGAGACAAGTCACCATGATGGAGAGACTAGTCACCATGTGGCCATGATGGAGAGACTAGTCACCATGATGGAGAGACTAGTCACCATGTGGCCATGATGGAGAGACTAGTCACCATGTGGCCATGATGGAGAGACTAGTCACCATGATGGAGAGACTAGTCACCATGATGGAGAGACTAGTCACCATGTGGCCATGATGGAGAGACTAGTCACCATGTGGCCATGATGGAGAGACTAGTCACCATGTGGCCATGATGGAGAGACTAGTCACCATGATGGAGAGACTAGTCACCATGTGCCCATGATGGAGAGACTAGTCACCATGTGGCCATGATGGAGAGACTAGTCACCATGATGGAGAGACTAGTCACCATGTGGCCATGATGGAGAGACTAGTCACCATGATGGAGAGACTAGTCACCATGATGGAGAGACTAGTCACCATGTGGCCATGATGGAGAGACTAGTCACCATGTGGCCATGATGGAGAGACTAGTCACCATGTGGCCATGATGGAGAGACTAGTCACCATGATGGAGGACAAGTCACCATGATGGAGAGACACACCATGTGGCCATGATGGAGAGACTAGTCACCATGATGGAGACTAGACCATGATGGAGAGACTAGTCACCATGTGGCCATGATGGAGAGACTAGTCACCATGATGGAGAGACTAGTCACCATGTGGCCATGATGGAGAGACTAGTCACCATGTGGCCATGATGGAGAGACTAGTCACCATGTGGCCATGATGGAGAGACTAGTCACCATGTGGCCATGATGGAGAGACTAGTCACCATGATGGAGAGACTATCACCATGATGATGGAGAGACTAGTCACCATGTGGATGATGAGAGACTAGTCACCATGATGGAGAGACTAGTCACCATGTGGCCATGATGGAGAGACTAGTCCCACCATGTGGCCATGATGGAGAGACTAGTCACCATGATGGAGATGGAGAGACGAGTCACCATGTGGCCATGATGGAGAGACGAGTCACCATGATGGAGAGACTGGTCACCATGATGGAGAGACAAGTCACCATGTGGCCATGATGGAGAGACTAGTCACCATGTGGCCATGATGGAGAGACTAGTCACCATGTGGCCATGATGGAGAGACTAGTCACCATGTGGCCATGATGAAGAGCCTAGTCACCATGTGGCCATGATGGAGAGACTAGTCACCATGATGGAGAGACTAGTCACCATGTGGCCATGATGGAGAGACTAGTCACCATGATGGAGAGACAAGTCACCATGATGGAGAGACTAGTCACCATGTGGCCATGATGGAGAGACTAGTCACCATGTGGCCATGATGGAGAGACTAGTCACCATGTGGCCATGATGGAGAGACTAGTCACCATGTGGCCATGATGAAGAGACTAGTCACCATGTGGCCATGATGGAGAGACTAGTCACCATGATGGAGAGACTAGTCACCATGTGGCCATGATGGAGAGACTAGTCACCATGTGGCCATGATGGAGAGACTAGTCACCATGATGGAGAGACTAGTCACCATGATGGAGAGACTAGTCACCATGTGGCCATGATGGAGAGACTAGTCACCATGATGGAGAGACTAGTCACCATGTGGCCATGATGGAGAGACTAGTCACCATGTGGCCATGATGGAGAGACTAGTCACCATGTGGCCATGATGGAGAGACTAGTCACCATGTGGCCATGATGGAGAGACTAGTCACCATGTGTCCATGATGGAGAGACTAGTCACAATGTGGCCATGATGAAGAGACTAGTCACCATGTGGCCATGATGGAGAGACTAGTCACCATGTGGCCATGATGGAGAGACTAGTCACCATGATGGAGAGACTAGTCACCATGATGGAGAGACTAGTCACCATGTGGCCATGATGGAGAGACTAGTCACCATGATGGAGAGACTAGTCACCATGATGGAGAGACTAGTCACCATGATGGAGAGACTAGTCACCATGATGGAGAGACGAGTCACCATGATGGAGAGACTAGTCACCATGTGGCCATGATGGAGAGACCATGATGGAGAGACTAGTCACCATGTGGCCATGATGGAGAGACGAGTCACCATGATGGAGAGACTAGTCACCATGTGGCCATGATGGAGAGACTAGTCACCATGATGGAGAGACCACCATGTGGCCATGATGGAGAGACAAGTCACCATGATGGAGAGACTGGTCACCATGATGGAGAGACAAGTCACCATGTGGCCATGATGGAGAGACTAGTCACCATGTGGCCATGATGGAGAGACTAGTCACCATGTGGCCATGATGGAGAGACTAGTCACCATGATGGAGAGACAAGTCACCATGATGGAGAGACTAGTCACCATGTGGCCATGATGGAGAGACTAGTCACCATGTGGCCATGATGGAGAGACTAGTCACCATGTGGCCATGATGGAGAGACTAGTCACCATGATGGAGAGACAAGTCACCATGTTGCCATGATGGAGAGACTAGTCAACATGTGGCCATGATGGAGAGACTAGTCACCATGATGGAGAGACTAGTCACCATGTGGCCATGATGGAGAGACTAGTCACCATGATGGAGAGACCATGATGGAGAGACTAGTCACCATGATGGAGAGACTAGTCACCATGATGGAGAGACTAGTCACCATGATGGCCATGATGGAGAGACTAGTCACCATGTGGCCATGATGGAGAGACTAGTCACCATGATGGAGAGACTAGTCACCATGATGGAGAGACTAGTCACCATGATGGAGAGACTAGTCACCATGTGGCCATGATGGAGAGACTAGTCACCATGTGGCCATGATGGAGAGACTAGTCACCATGATGGAGAGACTAGTCACCATCTGGCCTTGATGGGGAGACTAGTCACCATGTGGCCATGATGGAGAGACTAGTCACCATGTGGCCATGATGGAGAGACTAGTCACCATGATGGAGAGACTAGTCACCATGTGGCCATGATGGAGAGACTAGTCACCATGATGGAGAGACTAGTCACCATGATGGAGAGACTAGTCACCATGATGGAGAGACTAGTCACCATGGCCATGATGGAGAGACTAGTCACCATGTGGCCATGATGGAGAGACTAGTCACCATGATGGAGAGACTAGTCACCATGATGGAGAGACTAGTCACCATGATGGAGAGACTAGTCACCATGTGGCCATGATGGAGAGACTAGTCACCATGTGGCCATGATGGAGAGACTAGTCACCATGATGGAGAGACTAGTCACCATGATGGAGAGACGAGTCACCATGTGGCCATGATGGAGAGACTAGTCACCATGATGGAGAGACTAGTCACCATGATGGAGAGACTAGTCACCATGTGGCCATGATGGAGAGACTAGTCACCATGATGGAGAGACTAGTCACCATGTGGCCATGATGGAGAGACTAGTCACCATGTGGCCATGATGGAGAGACTAGTCACCATGATGGATGATGACTAGTCACCATGTGGCCATGATGGAGAGACCACCATGATGGAGAGACTAGTCACCATGTGGCCATGATGAAGAGACTAGTCACCATGATGGAGAGACTAGTCAACATGTGGCCATGATGGAGAGACTAGTCACCATGTGGCCATGATGGAGAGACTAGTCACCATGTGGCCATGATGGAGAGACTAGTCACCATGTGGCCATGATGGAGAGACAAGTCACCATGATGGAGAGACTAGTCACCATGTGGCCATGATGGAGAGACTCGTCACCATGTGGCCATGATGGAGAGACTAGTCACCATGATGGAGAGACTCACCATGTGGCCATGATGGATGGAGAGACTAGTCACCATGTGGCCATGATGGAGAGACTAGTCACCATGATGGAGAGACCACCATGTGGCCATGATGGAGAGACTAGTCACCATGTGGCCATGATGGAGAGACTAGTCCATGTGGCCATGATGGAGAGACTAGTCACCATGTGGCCATGATGGAGACTAGTCACCATGTGGCCATGATGGAGAGACTGTCACCATGATGGAGAGACTAGTCACCATGTGGCCATGATGGAGAGACTAGTCACCATGATGATGGAGAGACTAGTCACCATGTGGCCATGATGGAGAGACTAGTCACCATGTGGCCATGATGGAGAGACTAGTCACCATGTGGCCATGATGGAGAGACTAGTCACCATGTGGCCATGATGGAGAGATGATGGAGAGACTAGTCACCATGTCACCATGATGGAGAGACTAGTCACATGTGGCCATGATGGAGAGACTAGTCACCATGATGGAGAGACTAGTCACCATGTGGCCATGATGGAGAGACTAGTCACCATGTGGCCATGATGGAGAGACTAGTCACCATGTGGCCATGATGGAGAGACTAGTCACCATGATGGAGAGACTAGTCACCATGTGGCCATGATGGAGAGACTAGTCACCATGATGTCACCATGATGGAGAGACTGATGGTCACCATGATGGAGAGACCACCATGTGGCCATGATGGAGAGACTAGTCACCATGTGGCCATGATGGAGAGACTAGTCACCATGTGGCCATGATGGAGAGACTAGTCACCATGTGGCCATGATGGAGACTAGTCACCATGTGGCCATGATGGAGAGACTAGTCACCATGATGGAGAGACTAGTCACCATGATGATGGAGAGACTAGTCACCATGATGGAGAGACACCATGTCGCCATGATGGAGAGACTAGTCACCATGATGGAGAGACTAGTCACCATGTGGCCATGATGGAGAGACTAGTCACCATGTGGCCATGATGGAGAGACGAGTCACCATGATGGAGAGACTAGTCACCATGTGGCCTTGATGGGGAGACTAGTCACCATGTGGCCATGATGGAGAGACAAGTCACCATGATGGAGAGACTGGTCACCATGATGGAGAGACAAGTCACCATGTGGCCATGATGGAGAGACTAGTCACCATGTGGCCATGATGGAGAGACTAGTCACCATGTGGAGAGACAGTCACCATGATGGAGAGACAACCATGTCACCATGATGGAGAGACTAGTCACCATGTGGCCATGATGGAGAGACTAGTCACCATGTGGCCATGATGGAGAGACTAGTCACCATGATGGAGAGACAAGTCACCATGATGGAGAGACTAGTCACCATGTGGCCATGATGGAGAGACTAGTCACCATGATGGAGAGACTACATGATGGAGAGACTAGTCACCATGATGGAGAGACTAGTCACCATGTGGCCATGATGGAGAGACTAGTCACCATGATGGAGAGACTAGTCACCATGTGGCCATGATGGAGAGACTAGTCACCATGTGGCCATGATGGAGAGACTAGTCACCATGATGGAGAGACAAGTCACCATGATGGAGAGACTAGTCACCATGTGGCCATGATGGAGAGACTAGTCACCATGATGGAGAGACTAGTCACCATGTGGCCATGATGGAGAGACTAGTCACCATGTGGCCATGATGGAGAGACTAGTCACCATGATGGAGAGACTAGTCACCATGATGGAGAGACTAGTCACCATGTGTCCATGATGGAGAGACTAGTCACCATGATGGCTAGTCACCATGATGGAGAGACTAGTCACCATGTGGCCATGATGGAGAGACTAGTCACCATGATGGAGAGACTAGTCACCATGTGGCCATGATGGAGAGACTAGTCACCATGTGGCCATGATGGATGAGAAGACTAGTCACCATGATGATGGAGAGACTATCACCATGTGGCCATGATGGAGAGACGAGTCACCATGTGGCCATGATGGAGAGACTAGTCACCATGTGGCCATGATGGAGAGACTAGTCACCATGATGGAGAGACTAGTCACCATGTGGCCATGATGGAGAGACTAGTCACCATGTGGCCATGATGGAGAGACGAGTCACCATGATGGAGAGACTAGTCACCATGTGGCCTTGATGGGGAGACTAGTCACCATGTGGCCATGATGGAGAGACAAGTCACCATGATGGAGAGACTAGTCACCATGTGGCCATGATGGAGAGACCACCATGATGGAGAGACTAGTCACCATGATGGAGAGACTAGTCACCATGTGGCCATGATGGAGAGACTAGTCACCATGATGGAGAGACTAGTCACCATGATGGAGAGACTAGTCACCATGTGGCCATGATGGAGAGACTAGTCACCATGGAGAGACTAGTCACCATGATGGAGAGACTAGTCACCATGTGGCCATGATGGAGAGACTGGTCACCATGATGGAGAGACTAGTCACCATGTGGCCATGATGGAGAGACTAGTCACCATGTGGCCATGATGGAGAGACTAGTCACCATGATGGAGAGACTAGTCACCATGTGGCCATGATGGAGAGACTAGTCACCATGATGGAGAGACTAGTCACCATGTGGCCATGATGGAGAGACTAGTCACCATGTGGCCATGATGGAGAGACTAGTCACCATGTGGAGAGACTAGTCACCATGATGGAGAGACTAGTCACCATGATGGAGAGACTAGTCACCATGTGGCCATGATGGAGAGACTAGTCACCATGTGGCCATGATGGAGAGACTCACCATGATCACACCATGTGGCCATGATGGAGAGACTAGTCACCATGTGGCCATGATGGAGAGACTAGTCACCATGATGGAGAGACTCACCATGTGGCCATGATGGAGAGACTAGTCACCATGATGGAGAGACTAGTCACCATGTGGCCATGATGGAGAGACTAGTCACCATGATGGAGAGACTAGTCACCATGTGGCCATGATGGAGAGACTAGTCACCATGTGGCCATGATGGAGAGACTAGTCACCATGTGGCCATGATGGAGAGACTAGTCACCATGTGGCCATGATGTAGAGACTAGTCACCATGTGGCCATGATGGAGAGACTAGTCACCATGATGGAGAGACTAGTCACCATGTGGCCATGATGGAGAGACTAGTCACCATGATGGAGAGACTAGTCACCATGTGGCCATGATGGAGAGACTAGTCACCATGTGGCCATGATGGAGAGACCATGTGGCCAGTCACCATGTGGCCATGATGGAGAGACTAGTCACCATGTGGCCATGATGGAGAGACTAGTCACCATGATGGAGAGACTAGTCACCATGTGGCCATGATGGAGAGACTAGTCACCATGATGGAGAGACTGTCACCATGTGGCCATGATGGAGAGACTAGTCACCATGTGGCCATGATGGAGAGACTAGTCACCATGTGGCCATGATGAGAGACTAGTCACCATGATGGAGAGACTAGTCACCATGTGGCCATGATGGAGAGACTAGTCACCATGATGTGAGACTGGTCACCATGATGGAGAGACTGGTCACCATGTCACCATGTGGCCATGATGGAGAGACTAGTCACCATGTGGCCATGATGGAGAGACTAGTCACCATGTGGCCATGATGGAGAGACTAGTCACCATGTGGCCATGATGGAGAGACCTAGTCACCATGATGATGGAGAGACTAGTCACCATGATGATGAGAGACTAGTCACCATGTGGCCATGATGGAGAGACTAGTCACCATGATGGAGAGATGGAAGTCACCATGATGGAGAGACTAGTCACCATGTGGCCATGATGGAGAGACTAGTCACCATGTGGCCATGATGGAGAGACTAGTCACCATGTGGCCATGATGGAGAGACTAGTCACCATGATGGAGAGACCACCATGTGGCCATGATGGAGAGACTAGTCACCATGTGGCCATGATGGAGAGACTAGTCACCATGATGGATGATGGAGAGACTAGTCACCATGTGGCCATGATGGAGAGACTAGTCACCATGATGGAGAGACAGTCACCATGATGATGGAGACTAGTCACCATGATGGAGAGACCCATGATGGAGAGACATCACCATGATGGAGAGACTAGTCACCATGTGGCCATGATGGAGAGACTAGTCACCATGTGGCCATGATGGAGAGACTAGTCACCATGATGGCCATGATGGAGAGACTAGTCACCATGTGGCCATGATGGAGAGACTAGTCACCATGATGATGGAGAGACTAGTCACCATGATGGAGAGACTAGTCACATGTGGCCATGATGGAGAGACTAGTCACCATGATGGAGAGACTAGTCACCATGTGGCCATGATGGAGAGACTAGTCACCATGTGGCCATGATGGAGAGACTAGTCACCATGATGATGGAGAGACTAGTCACCATGTGGCCATGATGGAGAGACTAGTCACCATGATGGATGAGACTAGTCACCATGTGGCCATGATGGAGAGACTAGTCACCATGTGGCCATGATGGAGAGACTAGTCACCATGATGGTCACCATGATGGAGAGACTAGTCACCATGTGGCCATGATGGAGAGACTAGTCACCATGATGGAGAGACTAGTCACCATGATGGAGAGACTAGTCACCATGTGGCCATGATGGAGAGACTAGTCACCATGATGGAGAGACTAGTCACCATGTGGCCATGATGGAGACTAGTCACCATGTGGCCATGATGAAGAGACTAGACAACATGATGGAGAGACTAGTCACCATGTGGCCATGATGGAGAGACTAGTCACCATGTGGCCATGATGGAGAGACTAGTCACCATGTGGCTATGATGGAGAGACTAGTCACCATGATGGAGAGACTAGTCACCATGTGCCCATGATGGAGAGACTAGTCACCATGTGGCCATGATGGAGAGACTAGACACCATGTGGCCATGATGGAGAGACTAGTCACCATGATGGAGAGACGAGTCACCATGTGGCCATGATGGAGAGACTAATCACCATGTGGCCATGATGGAGAGACTAGTCACCATGATGGAGAGACTAGTCACCATGTGGCCATGATGGAGAGACTAGTCACCATGATGGAGAGACTAGTCACCATGATGGAGAGACCACCATGATGGAGAGACTAGTCACCATGATGGAGAGACCCATGATGGAGAGACTAGTCACCATGTGGCCATGATGGAGAGACAAGTCACCATGATGGAGAGACTAGTCACCATGTGGCCATGATGGAGAGACTAGTCACCATGATGGAGAGACAAGTCACCATGATGGAGAGACTAGTCACCATGTGGCCATGATGGAGAGACTAGTCACCATGTGGCCATGATGGAGAGACTAGTCACCATGTGGCCATGATGGAGAGACTAGTCACCATGATGGAGAGACACCATGATGGAGAGACACACCATGTGGCCATGATGGAGAGACTAGTCACCATGTGGCTAGTCACCATGTCATGATGGAGAGACTAGTCACCATGTGGCCATGATGGAGAGACTAGTCACCATGATGGAGAGACTCACCATGATGATGGAGAGACTAGTCACCATGTGGCCATGATGGAGAGACTAGTCACCATGATGGAGAGACCATGATGGAGAGACTAGTCACCATGTGGCCATGATGGAGAGACTAGTCACCATGATGGAGACAGTCACCATGTGCCCATGATGGAGAGACTAGTCACCATGATGGAGAGACCATGATGGAGAGACTAGTCACCATGTGGCCATGATGGAGAGACTAGTCACCATGATGGAGAGACCACCATGATGGAGAGACTAGTCACCATGTGGCCATGATGGAGAGACTAGTCACCATGATGGAGAGACCACCATGATGATGGAGAGACTAGTCACCATGTGGAGAGACATCACCATGGGGAGAGACTAGTCACCATGTGGCCATGATGGAGAGACTAGTCACCATGATGGAGAGACTAGTCACCATGTGGCCATGATGAGAGACTAGTCACCATGTGGCCATGATGGAGAGACTAGTCACCATGTGGCCATGATGGAGAGACTAGTCACCATGATGGAGAGACCATGATGATGGAGAGACTAGTCACCATGTGGCCATGATGGAGAGACTAGTCACCATGATGGAGAGACTAGTCACCATGTGGCCATGATGGAGAGACTAGTCACCATGATGGAGTCACCATGTGGCCATGATGGAGACTAGTCACCATGTGGCCATGATGGAGAGACTAGTCACCATGATGGAGAGACTAGTCACCATGATGATGAGAGACTAGTCACCATGTGGCCATGATGGAGAGACTAGTCACCATGTGGCCATGATGGAGAGACTAGTCACCATGATGGAGAGACATGACCATGGATGAGAGACTATGATGGAGTCACCATGTGGCCATGATGGAGAGACTAGTCACCATGTGGAGAGACTAGTCACCATGATGGAGAGACTAGTCACCATGTGGCCATGATGGAGAGACTAGTCACCATGATGGAGAGACTAGTCACCATGATGGAGAGACTAGTCACCATGATGGAGAGACTAGTCACCATGATGGAGAGACTAGTCACCATGATGGAGAGACGAGTCACCATGATGGAGAGACTAGTCACCATGATGGAGAGACTAGTCACCATGTGGCCATGATGGAGAGACTAGTCACCATGATGGAGAGACTAGTCACCATGATGGAGAGACTAGTCACCATGTGGCCATGATGGAGAGACTAGTCACCATGATGGAGAGACTAGTCACCATGTGGCCATGATGGAGACTAGTCACCATGTGGCCATGATGGAGAGACACACCATGATGGAGAGACTAGTCACCATGATGATGGAGAGACTAGTCACCATGATGGCCACCATGATGGAGAGACTAGTCACCATGTGGCCATGATGGAGAGACTAGTCACCATGTGGCCATGATGGAGAGACTAGTCACCATGTGGCCATGATGGAGAGACTAGTCACCATGATGGAGAGACAAGTCACCATGATGGAGAGTCAAGTCACCATGTGGCCATGATGGAGAGATTAGTCACCATGATGGGGAGACTACTCACCATGATGGAGAGACTAGTCACCATGTGGCCATGATGGAGAGACTAGTCACCATGATGGAGAGACTAGTCACCATGTGGCCATGATGGAGAGACTAGTCACCATGTGGCCATGATGGAGAGACTAGTCACCATGATGGAGAGACCATGATGGAGAGACTAGTCACCATGTGGCCATGATGGAGAGACTAGTCACCATGATGGAGAGACTAGTCACCATGTGGCCATGATGGAGAGACTAGTCACCATGATGGCCAGACTGTCACCATGATGGAGAGACTAGTCACCATGTGGCCATGATGGAGAGACTAGTCACCATGATGGAGAGACTAGTCACCATGATGGCCATGATGGAGAGTCACCATGTGGCCATGATGGAGAGACTAGTCACCATGATGGAGAGACTAGTCACCATGTGGCCATGTTGGAGAGACTAGTCACCATGATGGAGAGACTAGTCACCATATGGCCTTGATGGGGAGACTAGTCACCATGTGGCCATGATGGAGAGACAAGTCACCATGATGGAGAGACTATCCACCATGTGGCCATGATAGAGAGACTAGTCACCATGTGGCCATGATGGAGAGACTAGTCACCATGTGGCCATGATGGAGAGACTAGTCACCATGATGGAGAGACTAGTCACCATGTGGCCATGATGGAGAGACTAGTCACCATGATGGAGAGACTAGTCACCATGTGGCCATGATGGAGAGACTAGTCACCATGATGGAGAGACTAGTCACCATGATGGAGAGACTAGTCACCATGTGGCCATGATGGAGAGACAAGTCACCATGATGGAGAGACTAGTCACCATGTGGCCATGATGGAGAGACTAGTCACCATGCTGGAGAGACTAGTCACCATGTGGCCATGATGGAGAGACTAGTCACCATGTGGCCATGATGGAGAGACTAGTCACCATGATGGAGAGACTAGTCACCATGATGGAGAGACTAGTCACCATGTGGCCATGATGGAGAGACTAGTCACCATGATGGAGAGACTAGTCACCATGATGGAGAGACTAGTCACCATGTGGCCATGTTGGAGAGACTAGTCACCATGATGGAGAGACTAGTCACCATGATGGGGAGACTAGTCACCATGTGGCCATGATGGAGAGACAAGTCACCATGATGGAGAGACTAGTCACCATGTGGCCATGATAGAGAGACTAGTCACCATGCTGGAGAGACTAGTCACCATGTGGCCATGATGGAGAGACTAGTCACCATGTGGCCATGATGGAGAGACTAGTCACCATGATGGAGAGACCAGTCACCATGATGGAGAGACTAGTCACCATGTGGCCATGATGGAGAGACTAGTCACCATGATGGAGAGACTAGTCACCATATGGCCTTGATGGGGAGACTAGTCACCATCTGGCCATGATGGAGAGACAAGTCACCATGATGGAGAGACGAGTCACCATGTGGCCATGATGGAGAGACTAGTCACCATGTGGCCATGATGGAGAGACTAGTCACCATGATGGAGAGAGTAGTCACCATGTGGCCATGATGGAGAGACCAGTCACCATGATGGAGAGACTAGTCACCATGTGGCCATGATGGAGAGACTAGTCACCATGATGGAGAGACTAGTCACCATGTGGCCTTGATGGGGAGACTAGTCACCATGTGGCCATGATGGAGAGACTATTCACCATGTGTCCATGATGGAGAGACTAGTCACCATGTGGCCATGATGAAGAGACTAGTCACCATGTGGCCATGATGTAGAGACTAGTCACCATGATGGAGAGACGAGTCACCATGTGGCCATGATGGAGAGACTAGTCACCATGATGGAGAGACTAGTCACCATGATGGAGAGACTGGTCACCATGATGGAGAGACAAGTCACCATGTGGCCATGATGGAGAGACTAGTCACCATGTGGCCATGATGGAGAGACTAGTCACCATGTGTCCATGTGGCCATGATGGAGAGACTAGTCACCATGTGGCCATGATGGAGAGACTAGTCACCATGATGGAGAGACTAGTCACCATGATGGAGAGACTAGTCACCATGTGGCCATGATGGAGAGACTAGTCACCATGTGGCCATGATGGAGAGACTAGTCACCATGTGGCCATGATGGAGAGACTAGTCACCATGTGGAGAGACTAGTCACCATGGCCATGATGGAGAGACCACCATGTGATGATGGAGAGACTAGTCACCATGATGTCACCATGTGGCCATGATGGAGAGACTAGTCACCATGATGGACCACCATGATGGAGAGACTAGTCACCATGTGGCCATGATGGAGAGACTAGTCACCATGTGGCCATGATGGAGAGACTAGTCACCATGTGGCCATGATGGAGAGACTAGTCACCATGATGGAGAGACTAGTCACCATGATGGAGAGACTAGTCACCATGTGGCCATGATGGAGAGACTAGTCACCATGATGGGAGAGACTAGTCACCATGATGGAGAGACTAGTCACCATGTGGCCATGATGGAGAGACTAGTCACCATGATGGAGAGACTAGTCACCATGTGGCCATGATGGAGAGACTAGTCACCATGTGGCCATGATGGAGAGACTAGTCACCATGTGGCCATGATGGAGAGACTAGTCACCATGTGGCCATGATGGAGAGACTAGTCACCATGTGGCCATGATGGAGAGACTAGTCACCATGTGGCCATGATGGAGAGACTAGTCACCATGTGGCCATGATGATGGAGAGACTAGTCACCATGATGATGAGAGACTAGTCACAATGTGCCCATGATGGAGAGACTAGTCACCATGTGGCCATGATGGAGAGACTAGTCACCATGATGGAGAGACTAGTCACCATGTGGCCATGATGGAGAGACTAGTCACCATGATGGAGAGACTAGTCACCATGATGGAGAGACTAGTCACCATGTGGCCATGATGGAGAGACTAGTCACCATGATGGAGAGACTAGTCACCATGTGGCCATGATGGAGAGACTAGTCACCATGTGGCCATGATGGAGAGACTAGTCACCATGTGGCCATGATGGAGAGACTAGTCACCATGATGGAGAGACTAGTCACCATGTGGCCATGATGGAGAGACTAGTCACCATGTGGCCATGATGGAGAGACTAGACACCATGTGGCCATGATGGAGAGACTAGTCACCATGTGATGGAGACTAGTCACCATGATGGAGACCATGATGGAGAGACTAGTCACCATGTGGCCATGATGGAGAGACCACCATGATGGAGAGACTAGTCACCATGTGGCCATGATGGAGAGACTAGTCACCATGTGGCCATGATGGAGAGACTAGTCACCATGTGGCCATGATGGAGAGACTAGTCACCATGATGGAGAGACTAGTCACCATGTGGCCATGATGGAGAGACTGATGGAGAGACTAGTCACCATGATGGAGAGACTAGTCCATGATGGAGAGACTAGTCACCATGATGGAGAGACTAGTCACCATGGCCATGATGGAGAGACTAGTCACCATGTGGCCATGATGGAGAGACTAGTCACCATGATGGAGAGACTAGTCACCATGTGGCCATGATGGAGAGACTAGTCACCATGATGGAGAGACTAGTCACCATGTGGCCATGATGGAGAGACTAGTCACCATGATGGGAGAGACTAGTCACCATGATGGAGAGACCACCATGATGGAGAGACTAGTCACCATGTGGCCATGATGGAGAGACTAGTCACCATGATGGAGAGACTAGTCACCATGATGGAGAGACTAGTCACCATGATGGAGAGACTGGTCACCATGATGGAGAGACTAGTCACCATGTGGCCATGATGGAGAGACTCACCATGTGGCCATGATGGAGGAGACAAGTCACCATGATGGAGAGACTAGTCACCATGTGGCCATGATGGAGAGACTAGTCACCATGATGGAGAGACTAGTCACCATGATGGAGAGACTAGTCACCATGTGGCCATGATGGAGAGACTAGTCACCATGATGGAGAGACTAGTCACCATGTGGCCATGATGGAGAGACTAGTCACCATGATGGAGAGACTAGTCACCATGATGGAGAGACAAGTCACCATGTGGCCATGATGGAGAGACTAGTCACCATGATGGCCATGATGGAGAGACTAGTCACCATGATGGGAGAGACTAGTCACCATGATGGGAGAGACTAGTCACCATGTGGCCATGATGGAGAGACTAGTCACCATGTGGCCATGATGGAGAGACTAGTCACCATGATGGAGAGACCACCATGATGGAGAGACTAGTCACCATGATGGAGAGACTAGTCACCATGATGGAGAGACTAGTCACCATGTGGCCATGATGGAGAGACTAGTCACCATGATGGAGAGACCATGATGGAGAGACTAGTCACCATGTGGCCATGATGGAGAGACTAGTCACCATGATGGAGAGACTAGTCACCATGATGGATGATGACTAGTCACCATGTGGCCATGATGGAGAGACGAGTCACCATGATGGAGAGACTAGTCACCATGTGGCTATGATGGAGAGACTAGTCAACATGATGGAGAGACTAGTCACCATGTGGCCTTGATGGGGAGACTAGTCACCATGTGGCCATGATGGAGAGACAAGTCACCATGATGGAGAGACTAGTCACCATGTGGCCATGATGGAGAGACTAGTCACCATGTGGCCATGATGGAGAGACTAGTCACCATGTGGCCATGATGGAGAGACTAGTCACCATGATGGAGAGACTAGTCACCATGTGGCCATGATGGAGAGACTAGTCACCATGATGGAGAGACTAGTCACCATGTGGCCATGATGGAGAGACTAGTCACCATGATGGAGAGACTAGTCACCATGTGGCCTTGATGGGGAGACTAGTCACCATGTGGCCATGATGGAGAGACAAGTCACCATGATGGAGAGACTAGTCACCATGTGGCCATGATGGAGAGACTAGTCACCATGCTGGAGAGACTAGTCACCATGTGTCCATGATGGAGAGACTAGTCACCATGTGGCCATGATGGAGAGACTAGTCACCATGATGGAGAGACTAGTCACCATGATGGAGAGACTAGTCACCATGTGGCCATGATGGAGAGACTAGTCACCATGTGTCCATGATGGAGAGACTAGTCACCATGTGGCCATGATGGAGAGACTAGTCACCATGATGGAGAGACTAGTCACCATGTGGCCTTGATGGGGAGAGTAGTCACCATGTGGCCATGATGGAGAGACAAGTCACCATGATGGAGAGACTAGTCACCATGTGGCCATGATGGAGAGACTAGTCACCATGCTGGAGAGACTAGTCACCATGTGTCCATGATGGAGAGACTAGTCACCATGTGGCCATGATGGAGAGACTAGTCACCATGTGGCCATGATGGAGAGACTAGTCACCATGTGGCCATGATGGAGAGACTAGTCACCATGATGGAGAGACTAGTCACCATGATGGGGAGACTAGTCACCATGTGGCCATGATGGAGAGACAAGTCACCATGATGGAGAGACACACCATGTGGCCATGATGGAGAGACTAGTCACCATGTGGCCATGATGGAGAGACTAGTCACCATGATGGAGACCATGATGGAGAGACTAGTCACCATGTGGCCATGATGGAGAGACTAGTCACCATGATGGAGAGACTAGTCACCATGATGATGGAGAGACTAGTCACCATGATGGAGAGACACACCATGTGGCCTTGATGGGGAGACTAGTCACCATGTGGCCATGATGGAGAGACTATTCACCATGTGTCCATGATGGAGAGACTAGTCACCATGTGGCCATGATGAAGAGACTAGTCACCATGTGGCCATGATGTAGAGACTAGTCACCATGATGGAGAGACGAGTCACCATGTGGCCATGATGGAGAGACGAGTCACCATGATGGAGAGACAAGTCACCATGATGGAGAGACTAGTCACCATGTGGCCATGATGGAGAGACTAGTCACCATGTGGCCATGATGGAGAGACTAGTCACCATGTGGCCATGATGGAGAGACTAGTCACCATGTGGCCATGATGGAGACTAGTCACCATGATGGAGAGACTCACCATGTGGCCATGATGGAGAGACTAGTCACCATGATGGAGAGACTAGTCACCATGATGGAGAGACTAGTCACCATGTGGCCATGATGGAGAGACTAGTCACCATGTGATGATGAGAGACTAGTCACCATGATGGAGAGATGATGAGAGACTAGTCACCATGATGGAGAGACTAGTCACCATGATGAGAGAGACTAGTCACCATGTGGCCATGATGGAGAGACTAGTCACCATGTGGCCATGATGGGAGAGACTAGTCACCATGATGATGGAGAGACTAGTCACCATGTGGCCATGATGGAGAGACTAGTCACCATGATGGAGAGACCATGATGGAGAGACTAGTCACCATGATGGAGAGACTAGTCACCATGATGGAGAGACTAGTCACCATGTGGCCATGATGGAGAGACTAGTCACCATGTGGCCATGATGGAGAGACTAGTCACCATGTGGCCATGATGGAGAGACTAGTCACCATGTGGCCATGATGGAGAGACTAGTCACCATGTGGCCATGATGGAGAGACTAGTCACCATGATGGAGAGACTAGTCACCATGATGATGGAGAGACGAGTCACCATGATGGAAAGACAAGTCACCATGATGGAGAGACTAGTCACCATGTGGCCATGATGGAGAGACTAGTCACCATGTGGCCATGATGGAGAGACTAGTCACCATGTGGCCATGATGGAGAGACTACTCACCATGATGGAGAGACAAGTCACCATGATGGAGAGACTAGTCACCATGTGGCCATGATGGAGAGACTAGTCACCATGCTGGAGAGACTAGTGACCATGATGGAGAGACTAGTCACCATGTGTTCATGATGTAGAGACTAGTCACCATGATGGAGAGACGAGTCACCATGTGGCCATGATGGAGACACTAGTCACCATGATGGAGAGACGAGTCACCATGATGGAGAGACTGGTCACCATGATGGAGAGACAAGTCACCATGTGGCCATGATGGAGAGACTAGTCACCATGTGGCCATGATGGAGAGACTAGTCACCATGTGGCCATGATGGAGAGACTAGTCACCATGTGGCCATGATGGAGAGACTGTCACCATGATGGCCATGACTAGTCACCATGATGGAGAGACTAGTCACCATGTGGCCATGATGGAGAGACTAGTCACCATGATGGAGAGACTAGTCACCATGTGGCCATGATGGAGAGACTAGTCACCATGTGGCCATGATGGAGAGACTAGTCACCATGATGGAGAGACTAGTCACCATGATGGAGAGACTAGTCACCATGTGGCCATGATGGAGAGACTAGTCACCATGCTGTCACCATGATGATGGAGAGACTAGTCACCATGTGGCCATGATGGAGAGACTAGTCACCATGATGGAGAGACTCACCATGATGGAGAGACTAGTCACCATGTGGCCATGATGGAGAGACTAGTCACCATGATGGAGAGACATGATGGATGAGAGACTAGTCACCATGTGGCCATGATGGAGAGACTAGTCACCATGATGGAGAGACTAGTCACCATGTGGCCTTGATGGGGAGACTGGTCACCATGTGGCCATGATGGAGAGACAAGTCACCATGATGGAGAGACTAGTCACCATGTGGCCATGATGGAGAGACTCGTCACCATGTGGCCATGATGGAGAGACTAGTCACCATGTGGCCATGATGGAGAGACTAGTCACCATGATGGAGAGACTAGTCACCATGTGGCCATGATGGAGAGACTAGTCACCATGTGGCCATGATGGAGAGACTAGTCACCATGATGGAGAGACTAGTCACCATGTGGCCATGATGGAGAGACTAGTCACCATGTGGCCATGATGGAGAGACAGTCACCATGATGGAGAGACTAGTCACCATGTGGCCATGATGGAGAGACTAGTCACCATGTGGCCACCATGATGATGGAGAGACTAGTCACCATGTGGCCATGATGGAGAGACTAGTCACCATGATGGAGAGACTGGTCACCATGATGGAGAGACTAGTCACCATGTGGCCATGATGGAGAGACTAGTCACCATGATGGAGAGACTAGACCATGATGGAGAGACTAGTCACCATGTGGCCATGATGGAGAGACTGTCACCATGATGGAGAGACTAGTCACCATGATGGAGAGACTAGTCACCATGTGGCCATGATGGAGAGACACTAGTCACCATGATGGAGAGACTAGTCACCATGTGGCCATGATGATGGAGAGAGACTAGTCACCATGTGGCCATGATGGAGAGACTAGTCACCATGTGGCCATGATGGAGAGACTAGTCACCATGATGGCCATGATGGAGAGACTAGTCACCATGTGGCCATGATGGAGAGACTAGTCACCATGATGGAGAGACTAGTCACCATGTGGCCATGATGGAGAGACTAGTCACCATGGCCATGATGGAGAGACCATGATGGAGAGACTAGTCACCATGTGGCCATGATGGAGAGACTAGTCACCATGATGGAGAGACTAGTCACCATGATGATGAGAGACTAGTCACCATGATGGAGAGACTAGTCACCATGTGGCCATGATGGAGAGACTAGTCACCATGATGGAGAGACCATGATGGAGGAGAGACTAGTCACCATGTGGCCATGATGGAGAGACTAGTCACCATGTGGCCATGATGGAGAGACTAGTCACCATGTGGCCATGATGAGAGACTAGTCACCATGTGGCCATGATGGAGAGACTAGTCACCATGATGGAGAGACTAGTCACCATGTGGCCATGATGGAGAGACTAGTCACCATGATGATGGAGAGACCATGATGGAGAGACACCCATGTGGCCATGATGGAGAGACTAGTCACCATGTGGCCATGATGGAGAGACTAGTCACCATGTGGCCATGATGGAGAGACTAGTCACCATGTGGCCATGATGGAGAGACTAGTCACCATGTGGCCATGATGGAGAGACTAGTCACCATGATGGAGAGACTAGTCACCATGTGGCCATGATGGAGAGACTAGTCACCATGATGGAGAGACTAGTCACCATGTGGCCATGATGGAGAGACTAGTCACCATGTGGCCATGATGGAGAGACTAGTCACCATGTGGCCATGATGGAGAGACTAGTCACCATGTGGCCATGATGGAGAGACTAGTCACCATGATGGAGAGACTAGTCACCATGATGGAGAGACTAGTCACCATGATGGAGAGACTAGTCACCATGATGGAGAGACTAGTCACCATGATGGAGAGACTAGTCACCATGTGGCCATGATGGAGAGACTAGTCACCATGTGGCCATGATGGAGAGACTAGTCACCATGTGGCCATGATGGAGAGACTAGTCACCATGTGGCCATGATGGAGAGACTAGTCACCATGTGGCCATGATGGAGAGACTAGTCACCATGTGGCCATGATGGAGAGACTAGTCACCATGATGGAGAGACTAGTCACCATGTGGCCATGATGGAGAGACTAGTCACCATGATGGAGAGACTAGTCACCATGATGGAGAGACTAGTCACCATGATGGAGAGACTAGTCACCATGTGGCCATGATGAAGAGACTAGTCAACATGATGGAGAGACTAGTCACCATGTGGCCATGATGGAGAGACTAGTCACCATGTGGCCATGATGGAGAGACTAGTCACCATGTGGCCATGATGGAGAGACTAGTCACCATGATCACCATGATGGAGAGACTAGTCACCATGTGGCCATGATGGAGAGACTAGTCACCATGTGGAGCACATGATGGAGAGACTAGTCACCATGTGGCCATGATGGAGAGACTAGTCACCATGATGGAGAGACTAGTCACCATGTGGCCATGATGGAGAGACTAGTCACCATGATGGAGAGACTAGTCACCATGATGGAGAGACCATGATGGAGAGACTAGTCACCATGATGGAGAGACTAGTCACCATGTGGCCATGATGGAGAGACTAGTCACCATGATGGAGAGACCACCATGATGGAGAGACTAGTCACCATGATGATGGAGAGACTAGTCACCATGTCACCATGATGGAGAGACTAGTCACCATGTGGCCATGATGGAGAGACTAGTCACCATGATGGAGAGACTAGTCACCATGTGGCCATGATGGAGAGACTAGTCACCATGTGGCCATGATGGAGAGACTAGTCACCATGATGGCCATGATGGAGAGACTAGTCACCATGTGGCCATGATGGAGACTAGTCACCATAGTCACCATGATGATGGAGAGACTAGTCACCATGTGGCCATGATGGAGAGACTAGTCACCATGATGGAGAGACTAGTCATGGAGAGACTAGTCACCATGATGATGGAGAGACTAGTCACCATGTGGCTAGTCACCATGATGGAGAGACTAGTCACCATGTGGCCATGATGTCACCATGATGGAGAGACTAGTCACCATGTGGCCATGATGGAGAGACTAGTCACCATGTGGCCATGATGGAGAGACTAGTCACCATGATGGAGAGACTAGTCACCATGATGGAGAGACTAGTCACCATGTGGCCATGATGGAGAGACTAGTCACCATGTGGCCATGATGGAGAGACTAGTCACCATGATGGAGAGACTAGTCACCATGTGGCCATGATGGAGAGACTAGTCACCATGATGGAGAGACTAGTCACCATGTGGCCATGATGGAGAGACTAGTCACCATGATGGAGAGACTAGTCACCATGTGGCCATGATGGAGAGACTAGTCACCATGTGGCCATGATGGAGAGACTAGTCACCATGATGGAGAGACTAGTCACCATGATGGAGAGACTAGTCATCATGATGGAGAGACTAGTCACCATGATGGAGAGACGAGTCACCATGATGGAGAGACGAGTCACCATGATGGAGAGACTAGTCACCATGATGGAGAGACTAGTCACCATGTGTCCATGATGGAGAGACTAGTCACCATGATGGAGAGACTAGTCACCATGATGGAGAGACTAGTCACCATGATGGAGAGACTAGTCACCATGATGGAGAGACTAGTCACCATGGCCTGGAGGGAGACTAGTCACCATGTGGCCATGATGGAGAGACTGATGGAGAGACTCACCATGATGGAGAGACTAGTCACCATGATGGAGAGACTAGTCACCATGTGGCCATGATGGAGAGACTAGTCACCATGTGGCCATGATGTAGAGACTAGTCACCATGATGGAGAGACTAGTCACCATGATGGAGAGACTAGTCACCATGATGGAGAGACTAGTCACCATGATGGAGATGACTAGTCAGATGGAGAGACTAGTCATGTGGCCATGATGGAGAGACTAGTCACCATGATGGAGAGACTAGTCACCATGATGGAGAGACTAGTCACCATGATCACCATGATGGAGAGACTAGTCACCATGATGGAGAGACTAGTCACCATGATGGAGAGACTAGTCACCATGTGTCCATGATGGAGAGACTAGTCACCATGATGATGGAGAGACTAGTCACCATGATGGCCATGATGGAGAGACTAGTCACCATGATGGAGAGACTATGATGGAGAGACTAGTCACCATGATGGAGAGACTAGTCACCATGATGGAGAGACTAGTCACCATGTGTCACCATGATGGAGAGACTAGTCACCATGTGTCCATGATGGAGAGACTAGTCACCATGTGGCCATGATGGAGAGACTAGTCACCATGATGGAGAGACTAGTCACCATGATGGAGAGACTAGTCACCATGATGGAGAGACTAGTCACCATGTGGCCATGATGGAGAGACGAGTCACCATGATGGAGAGACTAGTCACCGTGGTGGAGAGACTAGTCACCATGTTGCCATGATGGGGAGACTATTCACCATGATGGAGAGACTAGTCACCATGTGGCCATGATGGAGAGACTAGTTGCCATGTGGCCATGATGGAGAGACTAGTTGCCATGTGGCCATGATGCTTATTTTGTGTGTACATCCCTGTTAGTGAGCATTTTTCCTTTGCCAAGATAATCCTTCCACCTGACAGGTGTGTCATATCAATATGCTGATTAAACAAGCATGGTCATTACACAGGTGCACCTTGTGCAGGGGACAATAAAAGGCCTCTAAAATGTAAAAGTTTTGTCATTCAACACAATGCCACAGATGTCTCAAGTTTTGAAGGGAACGTGCACATTGGTTGACTGCAGGAATGTCAACCAGGGCTGTTGCCAAATAATTTAATGTGAATTTCTCTACCTTAAGCAGCCTCCAACGTTGTTTTAGAGAATTTGGCAGTACGTCCAACCGGCCTCACAACTGCATGTATGTGTGTTGCTGTGTGAGCTAGCGGTTTGCTGATGACAACGTTGTGAACAGAGTGCCCCATGGTGGCGATGGTTATGGTATGGGCAGACATAAGCTACGGACAATAAACACAATTGCATTTTATCTAGGGCATGAATTTAAAATATTGATGGGAGACTCTGTTACAGAGGAGTGTAAATGCTTTAATAAAAATGCTGGTTCATGTTGTATTGTGTTGTTGTATGTTTTCATTCTGTAATGTATTGATTGTTACTGCCTTCTTGGTCAGGTCTCCCTTGAAAAAGAGACTCTGGGTCTCAGTGTGCTTTTCCTGGTTAAATAAAAAAAAAAAAAAAAAAAATATGAATGCACAGAAATACCATAACATGATCCTGAGGCTCATTTAAAAAAAAGTTATTTCTGACTAGCAAATCACTGTGAAGACAAAGGTCTACTACACCTGTTGTATTCAGCATTTCACTGTAAGGTCTACTACACCTGTTGTATTCAGCATTTCACTGTAAGGTCTACTACACCTGTTGTATTCAGTATTTCACTGTGAGGTCTACTACACCTGTTGTATTCAGCATTTCACTGTAAGGTCTACTACACCTGTTGTATTCAGCATTTCACTGTGAGGTCTACTACACCTGTTGTATTCAGCATTTCATTGTGAGGTCTACTACACCTGTTGTATTCAGCATTTCACTGTAAGGTTTACTACACCTGTTGTATTCAGCATTTCATTGTGAGGTCTACTACACCTGTTGTATTCAGCATTTCACTGTCAGGTCTACTACACCTGTTGTATTCAGCATTTCACTGTAAGGTCTACTACACCTGTTGTATTCAGCATTTCACTGTCAGGTCTACTAGACCTGTTGTATTCGGCATTTCACTGTCAGGTCTACTACACCTGTTGTATTCAGCATTTCACTGTGAGGTCTACTACACCTGTTGTATTCAGCATTTCACTGTGAGGTCTACTACACCTGTTGTATTCAGCATTTCACTGTAAGGTCTACTACACCTGTTGTATTCAGCATTTCACTGTAAGGTCTACTACACCTGTTGTATTCAGCATTTCACTGTGAGGTCTACTACACCTGTTGTATTCAGCATTTCACTGTAAGGTCTACTACACCTGTTGTATTCATCATTTCACTGTAAGGTCTACTACACCTGTTGTATTCAGCATTTCACTGTGAGGTCTACTACACCTGTTGTATTCATCATTACACTGTAAGGTCTACTACACCTGTTGTATTCAGCATTTCACTGTGAGGTCTACCTACACCTGCTATATTCATCATTTCACTGTAAGGACTACCTACACCTGCTGTACTCGGCATTTCACTGTAAGGTCTACACCTGTTGTACTCGGCGCATGTGACAAATAAAGTTTGATTTGATTTGAAATCCATAGACCCTAATGATTTAAAATGACTTGATTTCTTCATATGAACTGTAACTCAGTAAAATCAATGAAATGGTTTGCTTGTTGTGTCAGTATACTAATTAGATTAATACATATATTTCAACATAATAATCAAACAACTCAAGATATTTTATTCAAATAATATAGTGTTACAGAAATTCACAAAATCATTAAATCGCTTTATTTTATAACATAATGTTTAGGAGTCGTGATTTGGGACAGCCACCTCTCCAGAGAAATAGTTGTATAAACGATGTACCGATATTAACTGAACAATATGTTATTGTTATTGCATTAGAACATATGATTATTGTAAATAGATGTCCCAAGTTTGAAGAATTAAAGATCTGGGCTCTTAAACACTTACAAATTCACAAAATGTGGAATTTGTAATATATCGTACGAATTGGATGACGTAGTACACAATTTTACACATATTTGGGCTTGTGAGCACTACTTTAACAACGACTGACTGAAATTATACTCTTTAAGCATCACTTTAACTGTTTAAAAAATATATATATTGGGGGGGGTAGTTGGACTGCAATTTGCACCACTTCAGTAGAATCACCCAGATAGGGAATAGGGTGGTATTTAGGGCGGTATTTGTGACGCAGTAGACAGTGATGGACATCCATTCACTGCCAGCGTGACCTCTGGGTAATTATGTTATACAGACCAGCTCACAGCTAACATCTATACAATGGCTGCCTGCTGGCCTCCTATCCTCCGCCCTCCTCTCTCCCAGCAGACCTAGGTTCAAATACGATAAAAAAAAAGGCTTTGCTTTAGCCTGCCTGGTGTGTCAGGTGTGGCACTTTTGGGGACTTTTCAATCGATTCTGTTGCAACAGGTAAACTCTATGAAGAATACCTGTAGTATCTGAAATGATTTAGGATTGTATTTGCACCCAGGTGTGTACTGGCCTTCCTCCCTCCAGTCGATACTCTGACAGACCAGATAGAGCAAATTAGTTTGGTTTGGTAAAGGGTGTGACCGGAGACCTTTTCAACACCCCCTTTAAAAAAAAAAAATCAATACAAAGAAACCAATGAAAAAAAATGAAAAAAAACACAATGTTGAGGTTTTTTTATGATCTTTTTTTCTCTCCTTCCTGCGGTGTCTTGTATAACTTCCTTCTCACAGGATGTTGTGCCTTTCGGTTCACCTCCCCCTTCTGTTCTTTATCCGCCGAACACCTCAGAGTTCAGATGAGAGGTTAAAATGGCTGTCGGCTGGTCGCCGGGTCACTGGGCCCAGAGGGACTGACTGACTGTCTCAGCTGGTCGCCCGGCGTCACTGGGCCCAGAGGGACTGACTGACTGTCTCATCGTGATTTCACCCCCGTGTTAATAGCGTCTGCGTAAACGCTAACACGCCAACGCTCCGGACACCGGTTGTGGCAGGGATGGGCGGGATTGATTTTCAGACTAGGACTGAATAAAAAATAATAGGGACAATCATTCTCTTGATCAACTTATTTTTAATAACGGTAACTGATTAATCAAAAGTAAACAACTAAACTGAAGTCAAACAGAAAAATATTATGTCTAAGAAACCTGAATATTATTTATTTCAGTCAACATTTTACAGTTATTTGTATGAACATTGAAAGGGAAAGTGGTTGTAACCTTGTAGTGGATAATATTAAAACCAACTATAAGGGGCCATCCAATAAAAACCTCATACGGTCTTTTGCTTGTTAATTCCTCTACCACTTCCTCCTCTCCTCTTCTTCCCCCTCTCTACTCTCTTCTCCTCATCTTCCCCCTCTCTTCTCCTTCTCTTCCCCCTCTCTTCTCCTTCTCTTCTCCTCCTCTTCCCCTCTCCTCTCTTCTCCTCCTCTTCACCCTCTCTTCTCCTCCTCTTCCCCCACTCTTCTCCTCCTCTTCCCCCTCTCTACTCTCTTCTCCTCCTCTTCACCCTCTCTTCTCCTCCTCTTCCCCCTCTCTACTCTCTTCTCCTCCTCTTCCCCCTCTCTTCTCCTTCTCTTCCCCCTCTCTTCTCCTTCTCTTCTCCTCCTCTTCCCCTCTCTCTCCTCTCTTCTCCTCCTCTTCACCCTCTCTTCTCCTCCTCTTCCCCCTCTCTACTCTCTTCTCATCCTCTTCCCCCTCTCTCTCCTCTCTTCTCCTCCTCTTCCCCTCTCTCTCCTCTCTTCTCCCTCTCTTCTCCTCCTCTTCCCCCTCTCTTCCCCTTCTCTCTCCTCTCTTCTCCTCCTCTTCCCCCTCTCTCTCCTCTCTTCTCCTCTCTTCTCCTCCTCTTCCCCACACTCTCTCCTCTCTTCCCCTCTCTTGCCCCTCTCTTCCCTCTCTTCTCCACTCTTCTCCTCTCCATTCACCCAACTTAAAAAATAATAATTTATGGACAAAATATAACCCAGAATAAATTAAAGCTGTCATTGTACCAAATTAAGGGCTGTTTTTTTCTCTCTCTCTAAAATTCCGCACGTTGGTGCTATTTTCTTGGCGAGGAGGTATCACACCATGTTTAAGTAACATTAATTGTACCCAGCATATGTAACCGACACAACCTTTTCAGCACTACCAGCCAGCTATAATTGGACATTTGTAAGTGTAGTGCATGCATCGTTCTACTTGGCGAGCAGGCAAATAGCACTCTATCAATTATCATCACAGCTGTTGCTGCAGGGACATTTTTTTGTGTTATTTTGTTCTTAATTAACCCTTGTTTTAAATGTGTGAAACGCTGCCTGCCATCACCGCACAGACCGACAAAGAAGGGAGGGAAGTTGGTTTTACTGAGGAAAGGGACAAAAAAGACATTAGTGTTTACATTTGAGGAAAAGCTACTGCACGTTGAATTAGAGTGATGATACGTAAAGAGCAGCAAAGGACAACACTGTGTTTTCACTTCGGTTGTCTTACAACAAAAATCTAATTGCACTTATCTTTGGTGGCATTTGATTTTGATGTGGACTTGAATAATACAACAGGGTTCCAGACTGAATAATACAACAGGGTTCCAGTCTGAATAATACAACAGGGTTCCAGTCTGAATAATACAACAGGGTTCCAGTCTGAATAATACAACAGGGTTCCAGACTGAATAGTACAACAGGGTTCCAGACTGAATAATACAACAGGGTTACAGACTGAATAATAAAACAGGGTTCCAGTATGAATAATACAACAGGGTTCCAGACTGAATAATACAACAGGGTTCCAGTCTGAATAATACAACAGGGTTCCAGTCTGAATAATACAACAGGGTTCCAGTCTGAATAATACAACAGGGTTCCAGACTGAATAGTACAACAGGGTTCCAGACTGAATAATACAACAGGGTTACAGACTGAATAATACAACAGGGTTCCAGTCTGAATAATACAACAGGGTTCCAGTCTGAATAATACAACAGGGTTCCAGACTGAATAGTACAACAGGGTTCCAGACTGAAGAATACAACAGGGTTCCAGACTGAATAATACAACAGGGTTCCAGACTGAATAATACAACAGGGTTCCAGTCTGAATAATACAAAAGGGTTACAGTCTATATAATACAACAGGGTTCCAGTCTTCTAGTCTGAATAATACAACAGGGTTCCAGTATGAATAATACAACAGCGTTCCAGTCTGAATAATACAACAGGGTTCCAGTCTGAATAATAAAACAGGGTTCCAGTCTGAATAATACAACAGGGTTCCAGTCTGAATAATACAACAGGGTTCCAGACTGAATAATACAATAGGGTTCCAGTCTGAATAATACAACAGGGTTCCAGTCTTCTAGTCTGAATAATACAACAGGGTTCCAGTATGAATAATACAACAGGGTTCCAGGCTGAATAATACAACAGGGTTCCAGTCTGAATAATAATACAGGGTTCCAGTATGAATAATACAACAGGGTTCCAGTCTGAATAATACAACAGGGTTCCAGTCTGAATAATACAACAGGGTTCCAGAATGAATAATACAATAGGGTTCCAGTCTGAATAATACAACAGGGTTCCAGTCTGAATAATACAACAGGATTCCAGTCTGAATAATACAACAGGGTTCCAGTCTGAATAATACAATAGGGTTCCAGTATGAATAATAAAACAGGGTTCCAGTCTAAATAATACAACAGGGTTCCAGACTGAATAATAAAACAGGGTTCCAGTCTGAATAATATAACAGGGTTCCAGACTGAATAATACAATAGGGTTCCAGTCTTCTAGTCTGAATAATACAACAGGGTTCCAGACTGAATAATACAACAGGGTTCCAGACTGAATAATACAACAGGGTTCCAGTCTGAATAGTACAACAGGGTTCCAGACTGAATAATACAACAGGGTTCCAGACTGAATAATACAACAGGGTTCCAGACTGAAGAATACAACAGGGTTCCAGACTGAAGAATATAACAGGGTTCCAGACTGAAGAATACAACAGGGATCCAGACTGAATAATACAACAGGGTTCCAGACTGAATAATACAACAGGGTCCCAGTCTGAAGAATACAACAGGGTTCCAGACTGAAGAATACAACTGGGTTCCAGACTGAATAATACAACAGGGTTCCAGACTAAATAGTACAACATGGTTCCAGACTGAATAATACAAAAGGGTTCCAGTCTGTATAATACAACAGGGTTCCAGTCTTCTAGTCTGAATAATACAACAGGGTTCCAGTATGAATAATACAACAGGGTTCCAGTCTGAATAATACAACAGGGTTCCAGACTGAATAATACAACAGGGTTCCAGTCTGAATAATAATACTGGGTTCCAGTATGAATAATACAACAGGGTTCCAGTCTGAATAATACAACAGGGTTCCAGACTGAATAATACAATAGGGTTCCAGTCTAAATAATACAACAGGGTTCCAGTCTGAATAATACAACAAGATTCCAGTATGAATAATACAACAGGGTTCCAGTCTGAATAATAAAACAGGGTTCCAGTATGAATAATACAACAGGGTTCCAGTATGAATAATACAACAGGGTTCCAGACTGAATGATACAACAGGGTTCCAGACTGAATAATACAACAGGCTTCCAGACTGAATAGTACAACAGGGTTCCAGTCTGAATAATACAACAGGGTTCCAGACTGAATAATACAACAGGGTTCCAGACTCAATAATACAACAGGGTTCCAGACTGAATAATACAACAGGGTTCCAGACTGAATAATACAACAGGGTTCCAGACTGAATAATACAACAGGGTTCCAGTCTGAATAGTACAACAGGGTTCCAGTCTGAATAATACAACAGGGTTCCAGACTGAATGATACAACAGGGTTCCAGACTGAATAATACAACAGGGTTCCAGACTGAATAATACAACAGGGTTCCAGTCTGAATAATACAACAGGGTTCCAGTCTGAATAATATAACTGGGTTCCAGACTGAATACAACAGGGTTCCAGACTGAATACAACAGGGTTCCAGTCTGAATAGTACAACAGGGTTCCAGACTGAATAATACAACAGGGTTCCAGACTGAATAATACAACAGGGTCCCAGTCTGAATAATACAACAGGGTTCCAGTCTGAATAATACAACAGGGTTCCAGTCTGAGTATTACAACAGGGTTCCAGTCTGAATAATACAACAGGGTTCCAGTATGAATAATACAACAGGGTTCCAGTATGAATAATACAACAGGGTTCCAGTCTGAATTATACAACAGGGTTCCAGTCTGAGTATTACAACAGGGTTCCAGTCTGAATAATACAACAGGGTTCCAGTATGAATAATACAACAGGGTTCCAGTATGAATAATACAACAGGGTTCCAGTCTGAATTATACAACAGGGTTCCAGTCTGAATAATACAACAGGGTTCCAGTCTGAATAATATAACAGGGTTCCAGACTGAAGAATACAACAGGGTTCCAGACTGAAGAATACAACAGGGTTCCAGTATGTGTGAGGCTCACATTGTCATACGCCTCTAAAATTGATAACCAAAATCTACCAGGAAGCACTAACATCACTCATAGCCTTAATGTCAACTACAATACCTTTTATTGAGTCTGTGAGAACTAAGTTGCTTAAACAGAACCATAATTTCATTGAAGAGGCTAAAATCGATGTGAATCCTTTCGTTACTACTCTTAATGTCTGGGTCACTGCACATTGCCTTTGTCTCCATTGAATACGATGAGGATGAAGAGGCTGTGACGGAAATGACCAAACAACTCTGTCCTTGACATGGTGAATTGATGCCATTCCAGTGTGGCCATTACAATTACTTTCAGTTGGCTGACACTTTTATGGCTCTCGGCTCCTCCCCTCCCTCTGTCCTCCCCTGTTGTCGTCCTTGTTGGTCCCTGAAAGATCTCCAAATCTCCAATATTCAATAATTCACAGCAGGTCCTCGCTGGTCATGGGGGGTGGGGGGGTGGGGCTTATCCGACGGTGTCTATTCAGGCATACGTTAGAGCAGCCAACAACAGGTCACTAGCTCATTCTCTTTGGACCCCATTGTGACATCACTGCTCCAGATGACACCACATTAGCCTGGCTCAGCTCATCATTATGATTCAATGGGTGTTAGCCTCTTCGTTTCTGTAGTTCGCCATCTTGCTTCCCGTACCGTTCAGCTTCCTACACAGTGGAATCCTGCACAAGGTTGCAAGATTCCTGAAATATTTCACAAATTCCCTTGCTTTTTTTTCAGAGATCCCAGTTGAAGAATTCCAGGTTGTTAGATTCTCTCACAGCTTATTTCCTACTATTTCCCAAAATTGCTGGCAAACTGGGAATTGTGGGTATAAGTGTTTATTGTACCTGTTCTCTAAGCCTCCTGGTAAGATAGGATTCCCCATTCTCTATATAGTGCACTACTTTTGACCAGAGCCCTATTCTCTATATAGTGGTACTATTTTAGACCAGAGTCCTATTCCCTATATAGTACACTACTTTAGACCAGAGCCCTATTCCCTATATAGTGGCACTACTTTAGACCAGAGCCCTATTCCCTATATAGTGGCACTACTATAGACCAGAGCCCCATTCTCTATATAGTGGCACTACTATAGACCAGAGCCCCATTCCCTATATAGTGGCACTACTTTAGACCAGAGCCCTATTCCCTATATAGTGGCACTACTTTAGACCCCATAAAGGGAAGAGGGTGCCATTTGGGATTCACCCCTGGGTTGTGATAGGCTGAACAAGTGTGCTTCCGAGTGGCGCAGTTTCTAAAAATAAATTTACTAACTAAATACACTTTAAAAACAAAATAAAAACAAAACTGTAAATAAAAAAAAACATGAATAAGATTAAGAAATAAAAGTAAGAAGTAATTAAAGAATGACAGTTTTTAGCTTCCTAAAGTAAAATATCAATAGCGAGACTATATACAGGGGGTACCGGTACAGAGTCAATGTGGAGGCTATATACAGGGTGTTACGTTACAGAGTCAATGTGGAGGCTATATACAGGGTATTACGGTACAGAGTCAATGTGGAGGCTATATACAGGGTATTACGGTACAGAGTCAATGTGGAGGCTATATACAGGGGGTACTGGTACAGAGTCAATGTGGAGGCTATATACAAGGGGTACCGGTACAGAGTCAATGTGGAGGCTATATACAGGGGGTACAGAGTCAATGTGGAGGCTATATACAGGGGTACCGTCAATGTGGAGGCTATATACAGGGGGTACTGGTACAGAGTCAATGTGGAGGCTATATACAGGGGGTACTGGTACAGAGTCAATGTGGAGGCTATATACAGGGGGTACTGGTACAGAGTCAATGTGGAGGCTATATACAGGGGGTACTGGTACAGAGTCAATGTGGAGGCTATATACAGGGGGTACTGGTACAGAGTCAATGTGGAGGCTATATACAGGGGGTACTGGTACAGAGTCAATGTGGAGGCTATATACAGGGGGTACAGGTACAGAGTCAATGTGGAGGCTATATCCATGGGTACTGGTACAGAGTCAGTGTGGAGGTTATATACAGGGGTACTGGCACAGAGTCAATGTGGAGGCTATATACAGGGGTACCGGTACAGAGTCAATGTGGAGGCTATATACAGGGGGTACCGGTACAGAGTCAGTGTGGAGGCTATATACAGGGGGTACCAGTACCGAGTCAATGTGGAGGCTATATACAGGGGGTACCGGTACAGAGTCAATGTGGAGGCTATATACAGGGGGTACCGGTACAGAGTCAATGTGGAGGCTATATACAGGGGGCACCGGTTAGTCAAGGTAATTGAGGTAATATGTTCATGTAGGTAGAGTTATTAAAGTGACTATGTATAGATGATATACAGAGAGTAGCAGCGGTGTAAAGGGGGGGGGGCAATGCAAATAGTCTGGGAAGCCATTTAATTAGGTGTTCAGGAGTCGTATGGCTTGGGGGAAGAAGCTGTTTTAGAAGCCTCTTGGACCTACACTTGGCGCTCCGTTTGCCGTGCGATAGCAGCGAGATCATGACTAGAGTGGCTGGAGGCTTTGACCATGTTTAGGGCCTATATGTGTTATTAGGCCTGGTCTTGAGGTTTAGCCATCTGACAGTTGTTAGCTTTCTCTTGTTGTGGACTTAAGCCCCTGTACCGCCCAAGCAAAACAATAACAAAAACACAAACGGCATGTGTTGGGTATTACTTTAATACCAGATCACACAACTGGGGATTGCCATCACACATAAACGACTTATCCTACATAGCTCAAATCGAACGTACCTTTTTTGTACCATAAAATGATCTGCCTTCAAAATCGGCTCAGCGTGTCCCTCTTGGTAGGAAGCCTGCTGATAAAAAAAATCATGAAATGCAATGTGACTTAAAACATGGACAATGTTATTGTCTGTCTGTCTCCGCGTGGCTAAATATGAAAATAATAATAATAATTGATGCTTACTTTAACATACTATATTAGCTCATGGAGTGAGGATGATGATGAAGATGAAGATGGACCCATATTTAATCCTTCAGTATGGAGATTATATTTTCCAAAATACTGACCAGGAGACCGAGGTTAGTTTACTGGAGGTAGGAACACAGACAGACCAGCAGACTGCGGTTAGATTACTGGAGGTAGGAACACAGACAGACCAGCAGACTGAGGTTAGTTTACTGGAGGTAGGAACACAGACAGACCAGGAGACTGAGGTTAGTTTACTGGAGGTAGGAACACAGAGAGACAGACCAGGGGAATGAGGTTAGTTTACTGGAGGTAGGAACACAGAGAGACAGACCAGGAGACTGAGGTTAGTTTACTGGAGGGAGGAACACAGACAGACCAGGAGACTGAGGTTAGTTTACTGGAGGTAGGAACACAGACAGACAGACCAGGAGACTGAGGTTAGTTTACTGGAGGTAGGAACACAGAGAGACAGACCAGGAGACTGAGGTTAGTTTACTGGAGGTAGGAACACAGACAGACCAGCAGACTGAGATTAGTTTACTGGAGGTAGGAACACAGAGAGACAGACCAGGAGACTGAGGTTAGTTTACTGGAGGTAGGAACACAGACTGACCAGGAGACTGAGGTTAGTTTACAGGAAGTAGGAACACAGACAGACAGACAGACCAGCAGACTGAGGTTAGTTTACTGGAGGTAGGAACACAGACAGACCAGGAGACTGAGGTTAGTTTACTGGAGGTAGGAACACAGACAGACCAGGAGAATGAGGTTAGTTTACTGGAGGTAGGAACACAGACAGACCAGGAGACTGAGGTTAGTTTACTGGATGTAGGAACACAGACAGACCAGGAGACTGAGGTTAGTTTACTGGAGGTTTGAACACAGACAGACCAGGAGACTGAGGTTAGTTTACTGGAGGTAGGAACATAGAGAGACAGACCAGGAGACTGAGGTTAGATACTGGAGGTAGGAACACAGAGAGACAGACCAGGAGACTGAGGAGTTAGATACTGGAGGTAGGAACACAGAGAGACAGACCAGGAGACTGAGGTTAGTTTACTGGAGGTAGGAACACAGACAGACCAGGAGACTGAGGTTAATACTGGAGGTAGGAACACAGACAGACCAGGAGACTGATGTTAGTTTACTGGAGGTAGGAACACAGACCGACCAGGAGACTGAGGTTAGTTTACTGGAGGTAGGAACACAGACAGAACAGGAGAATGAGGTTAGTTTACTGGAGGTAGGAACACAGACAGACCAGGAGACTGAGGTTAGTTTACTGGAGGTAGGAACACAGACAGACCAGGAGACTGAGGTTAGTTTACTGGAGGTTTAAACACAGACAGACCAGGAGACTGAGGTTAGTTTACTGGAGGGAGGAACACACACAGACAAGGAGACTGAGATTAGTTTACTGGAGGTAGGAACACAGAGAGACAGACCAGGAGACTGAGGTTAGATACTGGAGGTAGGAACACAGAGAGACAGAACAGGAGACTGAGGTTAGTTTACAGGAAGGAGGAACACAGACAGACCAGGAGACTGAGGTTAGTTTACTGGAGGTAGGAACACAGACAGACCAGGACACTGAGGTTAGATACAGGAGGTAGGAACACAGACAGACCAGGAGACTGAGGTTAGTTTACTGGAGGTAGGAACACAGACAGACCAGGAGACTGAGGTTAGTTTACTGGAGGTAGGAACACAGACAGACCAGCAGACTGAGGTTAGTTTACTGGAGGTAGGAACACAGAGAGACAGACCAGGAGACTGAGGTTAGTTTACTGGAGGTAGGAACACAGAGAGACAGACCAGGGGAATGAGGTTAGTTTACTGGAGGTAGGAACACAGAGAGACAGACCAGGAGACTGAGGTTAGTTTACTGGAGGGAGGAACACAGACAGAACAGGAGACTGAGGTTAGTTTACAGGAAGTAGGAACACAGACAGACAGACCAGCAGACTGAGGTTAGTTTACTGGAGGTAGGAACACAGACCGACCAGGAGACTGAGGTTAGTTTACTGGAGGTAGGAACACAGACAGACTAGGAGAATGAGGTTAGTTTACTGGAGGTAGGAACACAGACAGACCAGGAGACTGAGGTTAGTTTACTGGAGGTAGGAACACAGACAGACCAGGAGACTGAGGTTAGTTTACTGGAGGTTTGAACACAGACAGACCAGGAGACTGAGGTTATTTTACAGGAAGGAGGAACACAGACAGACCAGGAGACTGAGGTTAGTTTACTGGAGGTAGGAACATAGAGAGACAGACCAGGAGACTGAGGTTAGATACTGGAGGTAGGAACACAGAGAGACAGACCAGGAGACTGAGGTTAGTTTACTGGAGGTAGGAACATAGAGAGACAGACCAGGAGACTGAGGTTAGATACTGGAGGTAGGAACACAGAGAGACAGACCAGGAGACTGAGGTTAGATACTGGAGGTAGGAACACAGACAGACCAGGAGACTGAGGTTAGTTTACTGGAGGTAGGAACACAGACCGACCAGGAGACTGAGATTAGTTTACTGGAGGTAGGAACACAGAGAGACCAGGAGACTGAGGTTAGTTTACTGGAGGTAGGAACATAGAGAGACAGACCAGGAGACTGAGGTTAGATACTGGAGGTAGGAACACAGAGAGACAGACCAGGAGACTGAGGTTAGATTTACTGGAGGTAGGAACACAGACAGACCAGGAGACTGAGGTTAGTTTACTGGAGGTAGGAACACAGACAGACCAGGAGACTGAGGTTAGTTTACTGGAGGTAGGAACACAGACAGACCAGGAGACTGAGGTTAGTTTACTGGAGGTTACACAGACAGACCAGGAGACTGAGGTTAGTTTACTGGAGGTAGGAACACAGACAGACCAGGAGACTGAGGTTAGTTTACTGGAGGTTTGGAACACAGACAGACCAGGAGACTGAGGTTAGTTTACTGGAGGTAGGAACACAGACAGACCAGGAGACTGAGATTAGTTTACTGGAGGTAGGAACACAGACAGACAGACCAGGAGACTGAGGTTAGTTTACTGGAAGGAGGAACACATACAGACCAGGAGACTGAGGTTAGTTTACTGGAGGTAGGAACACAGACAGACCAGGAGACTGAGGTTAGTTTACTGGAGGTAGGAACATAGAGAGACAGACCAGGAGACTGAGGTTAGATACTGGAGGTAGGAACACAGAGAGACAGACCAGGAGACTGAGGTTAGATACTGGAGGTAGGAACACAGAGAGACAGACCAGGAGACTGAGGTTAGTTTACTGGAGGTAGGAACACAGACAGACCAGGAGACTGAGGTTAGTTTACTGGAGGTAGGAACACAGACAGACCAGGAGACTGAGGTTAGATTACTGGAGGTAGGAACACAGACAGACCAGGAGACTGAGGTTAGTTTACTGGAGGTAGGAACACAGACAGACCAGGAGACTGAGGTTAGTTTACTGGAGGTAGGAACACAGTAGGAACACACACAGACCAGCAGACTGAGGTTAGTTTACTGGAGGTAGGAACACAGAGAGACAGACCAGGAGACTGAGGTTAGTTTACTGGAGGGAGGAACACAGACAGACCAGGAGACTGAGGTTAGTTTACAGGAAGTAGGAACACAGACAGACAGACCAGGAGACAGACTGAGGTTTAGTTTACTGGAGGTAGGAACACAGACAGACCAGGAGACTGAGATTAGTTTACTGGAGGTAGGAACACAGAGACCAGAGACAGACCAGGAGACTGAGGTTAGTTTACTGGAGGTAGGAACACAGACAGACCAGGAGACTGAGGTTAGATACTGGAGGTAGGAACACAGACAGACCAGGAGACTGAGGTTAGTTGGAGGTAGGAACACAGACAGACCAGGAGACTGACTGGAGGTAGGAACACAGACAGACCAGGAGACTGAGGTTAGTTTACTGGAGGTAGGAACACAGACAGACCAGGAGACTGAGGTTAGTTTACTGAGGTTTAAACACAGACAGACCAGGAGACTGAGGTTAGTTTACTGGAGGGGAGGAACACACACAGACAAGGAGACTGAGATTAGTTTACTGGAGGTAGGAACACAGAGAGACAGACCAGGAGACTGAGGTTAGTTTACTGGAGGTAGGAACACAGACAGACCAGGAGAATGAGGTTAGTTTACTGGAGGTAGGAACACAGACAGACCAGGAGACTGAGGTTAGTTTACTGGAGGTAGGAACACAGACAGACCAGGAGACTGAGGTTAGTTTACTGGAGGTTTGAACACAGACAGACCAGGAGACTGAGGTTAGTTTACTGGAGGTAGGAACATAGAGAGACAGACCAGGAGACTGAGGTTAGATACTGGAGGTAGGAACACAGAGAGACAGACCAGGAGACTGAGGTTAGATACTGGAGGTAGGAACACAGAGAGACAGACCAGGAGACTGAGGTTAGTTTACTGGAGGTAGGAACACAGACATACCAGGAGACTGAGGTTAGATACTGGAGGTAGGAACACAGACAGACCAGGAGAATGAGGTTAGTTTACTGGAGGTAGGAACACAGACAGACCAGGAGACTGAGGTTAGTTTACTGGAGGTAGGAACACAGACAGACCAGGAGAATGAGGTTAGTTTACTGGAGGTAGGAACACAGACAGACCAGGAGACTGAGGTTAGTTTACTGGAGGTAGGAACACAGACAGACCAGGAGACTGAGGTTAGTTTACTGGAGGTTTAAACACAGACAGACCAGGAGACTGAGGTTAGTTTACTGGAGGGTGGAACACACACAGACAAGGAGACTGAGATTAGTTTACTGGAGGTAGGAACACAGAGAGAAAGACCAGGAGACTGAGGTTAGATACTGGAGGTAGGAACACAGAGAGACAGACCAGGAGACTGAGGTTAGATACTGGAGGTAGGAACACAGAGAGACAGACCAGGAGACTGAGGTTAGTTTACAGGAAGGAGGAACACAGACAGACCAGGAGACTGAGGTTAGTTTACTGGAGGTAGGAACACAGACCGACCAGGAGACTGAGGTTAGTTTACTGGAGGTAGGAACACAGACAGACCAGGAGAATGAGGTTAGTTTACTGGAGGTAGGAACATAGACAGACCAGGATACTGAGGTTAGTTTACTGGATGTAGGAACACAGACAGACTAGGAGACTGAGGTTAGTTTACTGGAGGTTTGAACACAGACAGACCAGGAGACTGAGGTTAGTTTACTGGAGGTAGGAACATAGAGAGACAGACCAGGAGACTGAGGTTAGATACTGGAGGTAGGAACACAGAGAGACAGACCAGGAGACTGAGGTTAGATACTGGAGGTAGGAACACAGAGAGACAGACCAGGAGACTGAGGTTAGTTTACTGGAGGTAGGAACACAGACAGACCAGGAGACTGAGGTTAATACTGGAGGTAGGAACACAGACAGACCAGGAGACTGATGTTAGTTTACTGGAGGTAGGAACACAGACCGACCAGGAGACTGAGGTTAGTTTACTGGAGGTAGGAACACAGACAGAACAGGAGAATGAGGTTAGTTTACTGGAGGTAGGAACACAGACAGACCAGGAGACTGAGGTTAGTTTACTGGAGGTAGGAACACAGACAGACCAGGAGACTGAGGTTAGTTTACTGGAGGTTTAAACACAGACAGACCAGGAGACTGAGGTTAGTTTACTGGAGGGAGGAACACACACAGACAAGGAGACTGAGATTAGTTTACTGGAGGTAGGAACACAGAGAGACAGACCAGGAGACTGAGGTTAGATACTGGAGGTAGGAACACAGAGAGACAGACCAGGAGACTGAGGTTAGTTTACAGGAAGGAGGAACACAGACAGACCAGGAGACTGAGGTTAGTTTACTGGAGGTAGGAACACAGACAGACCAGGAGACTGAGGTTAGATACAGGAGGTAGGAACACAGACAGACCAGGAGACTGAGGTTAGTTTACTGGAGGTAGGAACACAGACAGACCAGGAGACTGAGGTTAGTTTACTGGAGGTAGGAACACAGACAGACCAGCAGACTGAGGTTAGTTTACTGGAGGTAGGAACACAGACAGAACAGGAGACTGAGGTTAGTTTACTGGAGGTAGGAACACAGACAGACAGACCAGCAGACTGAGGTTAGTTTACTGGAGGTAGGAACACAGACAGACCAGGAGACTGAGGTTAGTTTACTGGAGGTAGGAACACAGACAGACCAGGAGAATGAGGTTAGTTTACTGGAGGTAGGAACACAGACAGACCAGGAGACTGAGGTTAGTTTACTGGAGGTAGGAACACAGACAGACCAGGAGACTGAGGTTAGTTTACTGGAGGTTTGAACACAGACAGACCAGGAGACTGAGGTTATTTTACAGGAAGGAGGAACACAGACAGACCAGGAGACTGAGGTTAGTTTACTGGAGGTAGGAACATAGAGAGACAGACCAGGAGACTGAGGTTAGTTTACTGGAGGTAGAAACATAGAGAGACAGACCAGGAGACTGAGGTTATTTACTGGAGGTAGGAACACAGAGGAACAGACAGACCAGGAGACTGAGACAGACCAGGAGACTGAGGTTAGATACTGGAGGTAGGAACACAGACAGACCAGGAGACTGAGGTTAGTTTACTGGAGGTAGGAACACAGACCGACCAGGAGACTGAGATTAGTTTACTGGAGGTAGGAACACAGAGAGACCAGGAGACTGAGGTTAGTTTACTGGAGGTAGGAACATAGAGAGACAGACCAGGAGACTGAGGTTAGATACTGGAGGTAGGAACATAGAGAGACAGACCAGGAGACTGAGGTTAGATACTGGAGGTAGGAACACAGACAGACCAGGAGACTGAGGTTAGTTTACTGGAGGTAGGAACACAGACAGACCAGGAGACTGAGGTTAGTTTACTGGAGGTAGGAACACAGACAGACCAGGAGACTGAGGTTAGTTTACTGGAGGTTTGAACACAGACAGACCAGGAGACTGAGGTTAGTTTACTGGAGGTAGGAACACAGACCGACCAGGAGACTGAGATTAGTTTACTGGAGGTAGGAACACAGACAGACAGACCAGGAGACTGAGGTTAGTTTACAGGAAGGAGGAACACAGACAGACCAGGAGACTGAGGTTAGTTTACTGGAGGTAGGAACACAGACAGACCAGGAGACTGAGGTTAGTTTACTGGAGGTAGGAACATAGAGAGACAGACCAGGAGACTGAGGTTAGATACTGGAGGTAGGAACACAGAGAGACAGACCAGGAGACTGAGGTTAGATACTGGAGGTAGGAACACAGAGAGACAGACCAGGAGACTGAGGTTATTTACTGGAGGTAGGAACACAGACAGACCAGGAGACTGAGGTTAGTTTACTGGAGGTAGGAACACAGACAGACCAGGAGACTGAGGTTAGTTTACTGGAGGTAGGAACACAGACAGACAGACCAGGAGACTGAGGTTAGTTTACTGGAAGGTAGGAACACAGACAGACCAGGAGACTGAGGTTAGTTTACTGGAGGTAGGAACACAGACAGACCAGGAGACTGAGGTTAGTTTACTGGAGGTAGGAACATAGAGAGACAGACCAGGAGACTGAGGTTAGATACTGGAGGTAGGAACACAGAGAGACAGACCAGGAGACTGAGGTTAGATACTGGAGGTAGGAACACAGACAGACCAGGAGACTGAGGTTAGTTTACTGGAGGTAGGAACACAGACAGACCAGGAGACTGAGGTTAGTTTACTGGAGGTAGGAACACAGACAGACCAGCAGACTGAGGTTAGTTTACTGGAGGTAGGAACACAGAGAGACAGACCAGGAGACTGAGGTTAGTTTACTGGAGGGAGGAACACAGACAGACCAGGAGACTGAGGTTAGTTTACAGGAAGTAGGAACACAGACAGACAGACCAGCAGACTGAGGTTAGTTTACTGGAGGTAGGAACACAGACAGACCAGGAGACTGAGATTAGTTTACTGGAGGTAGGAACACAGAGAGACAGACCAGGAGACTGAGGTTAGTTTACTGGAGGTAGGAACACAGACAGACCAGGAGACTGAGGTTAGATACTGGAGGTAGGAACACAGACAGACCAGGAGACTGAGGTTAGTTTACTGGAGGTAGGAACACAGACAAACCAGGAGACTGAGGTTAGTTTACTGGAGGTAGGAACACAGACAGACCAGGAGACTGAGGTTAGTTTACTGGAGGTTTAAACACAGACAGACCAGGAGACTGAGGTTAGTTTACTGGAGGGAGGAACACACACAGACAAGGAGACTGAGATTAGTTTACTGGAGGTAGGAACACAGAGAGACAGACCAGGAGACTGAGGTTAGTTTACTGGAGGTAGGAACACAGACAGACCAGGAGAATGAGGTTAGTTTACTGGAGGTAGGAACACAGACAGACCAGGAGACTGAGGTTAGTTTACTGGAGGTAGGAACACAGACAGACCAGGAGACTGAGGTTAGTTTACTGGAGGTTTGAACACAGAAAGACCAGGAGACTGAGGTTAGATACTGGAGGTAGGAACACAGAGAGACAGACCAGGAGACTGAGGTTAGATACTGGAGGTAGGAACACAGAGAGACAGACCAGGAGACTGAGGTTAGTTTACAGGAAGGAGGAACACAGACAGACCAGGAGACTGAGGTTAGTTTACTGGAGGTAGGAACATAGAGAGACAGACCAGGAGACTGAGGTTAGATACTGGAGGTAGGAACACAGAGAGACAGACCAGGAGACTGAGGTTAGATACTGGAGGTAGGAACACAGAGAGACAGACCAGGAGACTGAGATTAGTTTACTGGAGGTAGGAACACAGACAGACCAGGAGACTGAGGTTAGATACTGGAGGTAGGAACACAGACAGTCCAGGAGACTGAGGTTAGTTTACTGGAGGTAGGAACACAGACAGACAGACCAGCAGACTGAGGTTAATTTACTGGAGGTAGGAACACAGACCGACCAGGAGACTGAGGTTAGTTTACTGGAGGTAGGAACACAGACAGACCAGGAGAATGAGGTTAGTTTACTGGAGGTAGGAACACAGACAGACCAGGAGACTGAGGTTAGTTTACTGGAGGTAGGAACACAGACAGACCAGGAGACTGAGGTTAGTTTACTGGAGGTAGGAACACACACAGACAAGGAGACTGAGATTAGTTTACTGGAGGTAGGAACACAGAGAGACAAACCAGGAGACTGAGGTTAGATACTGGAGGTAGGAACACAGAGAGACAGACCAGGAGACTGAGGTTAGTTTACAGGAAGGAGGAACACAGACAGACCAGGAGACTGAGGTTAGTTTACTGGAGGTAGGAACACAGACAGACCAGGAGACTGAGGTTAGATACTGGAGGTAGGAACACAGACAGACCAGGAGACTGAGGTTAGTTTACTGGAGGTAGGAACATAGAGAGACAGACCAGGAGACAGAGGTTAGATACTGGATGTAAGAACACAGAGAGACAGACCAGGAGACTGAGGTTAGATACTGGAGGTAGGAACACAGAGAGACAGACCAGGAGACTGAGGTTAGTTTACTGGAGGTAGGAACACAGAGAGACAGACCAGGAGACTGAGGTTATTTACTGGAGGTAGGAACACAGACAGACCAGGAGACTGAGGTTAGTTTACTGGAGGTCGGAACACAGAGAGACAGACCAGGGGAATGAGGTTAGTTTACTGGAGGTAGGAACACAGAGAGACAGACCAGGAGACTGAGGTTAGTTTACTGGAGGTAGGAACACACAGAAGGGTTGAGCATCACAGCATCACAACATGTAGCCATTAGTCCAGTACAGAGGGCATGGAATGTCATTGGATTGATCTTTAGAACCTCCACACTGGCCACTTTGTCACAACAGATAAAAGGCACCTCTCTGTCAGGGCTGACTGAGTCTCAGGGGTGGAGTGGGCTTCCATTAGTCCCCAATGGCAGCCAAGGGCACTAATATAGAGAACAGGGTGCCATTTGGGATGCCGGCCTCTATGAACTCCTCACTGAACTCTTCACTGGCTTAATCAGGAATCAATAGCACTCTCAGGCAGCTCACCAACCAGGGGGGCTGTATCTGTCACAGCTCTGTCATAGCCCAGCTTTTGTCCTGCATTAGCTAACGCTAGCGGCAGACCAGGGTTCAACTACAACACGAAATCGTTTCAAATACTTTATTTGTGCTGGATTTAGCCGGCCTGTCTTAATGGTACCAATAGAACAGTCCCAAAAAGCTGCAAA
>NC_056432.1:2914470-2916970 GCF_018296145.1 Oncorhynchus tshawytscha
TGAGAAGAAAGGCTATGTGCAACACTGCCCACAAAATGAGGTGGAAACTGAGCTGCACTTCCTAACCTCCTGCCCAATGTATTACCATATTAGAGACAAGTATTTCCCTCAGATTACACAGATACACAAAGATTTCGAAAAGGAACCCAATTTTGATTAATTAACTCCCATATCTACTGGGTGAAATACCACAGAGTGCAATTACAGCAGCAAGATTTGTGACCTGTTGCCATTAGAAAAGAGCAACCAGTGAAGAACAAAGACCATTGTAAATACAACCCATATTTATGCTTATTTATTTCCCTTTTGTGCTTGAACTATTTGCACATAATATGACATTTGAAATGTTTTTATTCTTTTGGAACGTTTGTGAGTGTAATGTTTACTGTTCATTGTTATTGTTTTTTCTTCTCACTTTTGCCTATTATCTATTATCTAGTTCACTTGCTTTGGCAATGTTAACATGTTTCCAAATAAAGCCCTTACATTGAATTGAATTGAGAGAGAGGAAAGAGAGGAGAGAGAGGAGAGGAGAGAGAGAGGAGAGAGAGAGAGAGAAAGAGGAGAGAGAGGAGAGAGAGGAGAGAGAGGAGAGAGAGGAGAGAGAAAGAGATAGAGAAGAGAGAGAGAGAGGAGAGAGAGAGAGAGAGAGGAGAGAGAGGAGAGAGAGGAGAGAGAGGAGAGAGAGGAGAGAGAGGAGAGAGAGGAGAGAGAGGAGAGAGAAAGAGAGAGAGAGGAGAGAGAAGAGAGACAAAGAGGAGAGAGAAAGAGGAGAGAGAGGAGAGAGAAAGAGGAGAGAGAGAGAGAGAGGAGAGAGAAAGAGGAGAGAGAGGAGAGAGAAAGAGGGAGAGAGGAGAGAGAGGAGAGAGAAAGAGGAGAGAGAGGAGAGAGAGGAGAGAGAGGAGACAGAAAGAGGAGAGAGAGAGGAGAGAGAGGAGAGAGAAAACAGAGAGGAGAGAGGGGAGAGAGAGAGAGAGGAGAGAGAGGAGAGAGAGGAGAGAGAGGAGAGAGAGAGAAAAGAGATAGAGAGGAGAGAGAGGAGAGAGAAAGAGATAGAGGAGAGAGAGGAGAGAGAGGAGAGAGAAAGAGATAGAGGAGAGAGAGGAGAGAGAGGAGAGAGAAAGAGATAGAGGAGAGAGAGGAGAGAGAGGAGAGAGAGAGGAGAGAGAGGAGAGAGAGGAGAGAGAGGAGAGAGAGGAGAGAGAGAGAGAGAAAGAGATAGAGAGGAGAGAGAGAGAGAGAGGAGAGAGAGGATAGAGAAAGAGATAGAGAGGAAAGAGGGAGAGAGAGGGAGAGAGAGAAGAGATAGAGAGGAGAGAGAGGAGAGAGAGGAGAGAGAGGAGAGAGAGAATAGAGAGAGAGAGGAGAGAGAGAGGAGAGAGAGGAGAGAGAGGATAGAAGGAGAGAGAGGAGAGAGAAAGAGATAGAGGAGAGACAGGAGAGAGAGGAGAGAGAAGAGAGAGAGGATAGAGGAGAGAGAGGAGAGAGAGGAGAGAGAAAGAGATAGAGAGGAGAGAGGGGAGAGAGAGGAGAGAGGGGAGAGAGAGGAGAGAGAGCGGAGAGAGGGGAGAGAGAGGAGAGAGAGGAGAGAGAGGGGAGAGAGAGGGAGAGAGAGGAGAGAGAGGAGAGAGAGGAGAGAGAAAGAGATAGAGAGGAGAGAGGGAGAGAGAGGAGAGAGAGGAGAGAGAGGAGAGAGAGGGAGAGAGGGAGAGAGAGGAGAGAGAGGAGAGAGAGGAGAGAGAAAGAGATAGAGAGGAGAGAGGGGAGAGAGAGGATAGAGAAAGTGATAGAGAGGAGAGAGAGGAGAGAGAGGAGGAGAGGAGAGAGAGGAGAGAGAGGAGAGAGAAAGAGAGAGGAGAGGAGAGAGAGGAGAGAGAGGAGAGAGAGGATAGAGAAAGAGATAGAGAGGAAAGAGGGGAGAGAGAGAGAGAGAGAAAGAGATAGAGAGTAGAGAGAGGAGAGAGAGGAGAGAGGAGAGAGAGGATAGAGAAAGAGATAGAGAGGAGAGAGGGGAGAGAGAGAGAGAGAAAGAGATAGAGAGGAGAGAGAGGAGAGAGAGGAGAGAGAAAGAGATAGAGAGGAGAGAGAGGGAGAGAGAGAAGAGAGAAAGAGATAGAGAGGAGAGAGGGGAGAGAGAGAAGAGAGAAAGAGATAGAGAGGAGAGAGGGAGAGAGAGGAGAGAGAGAAAGAGATAGAGAGGAGAGAGGGGAGAGAGGAGAGAGAAAAGAGATAGAGAGGAGAGAGGGGAGAGAGAGAAGAGAGAAAGAGATAGAGAGGAGAGAGGGGAGAGAGAGAAGAGAGAAAGAGATAGAGAGGAGAGAGGGGAGAGAGAGGAGAGAGAAAGAGATAGAGAGGAGAGAGGGGAGAGAGAGGAGAGAGAAAGAGATAGAGAGGAGAGAGGGAGAGAGAGGAGAGAGAAAGAGATAGAGAGGAGAGAGGGAGAGAGAGGAGAGAGAGAAAGAGATAGAGAGTAGAGAGAGAGAGAGAGAGAGAGAGAGGA
>NC_056432.1:2920586-2958086 GCF_018296145.1 Oncorhynchus tshawytscha
GTTCTATTCTGTGTTATGTGTTCTATTATGTGTTCTATTCTGTGTTCTATTATGTGTGTTCTATTATGTGTTCTATTCTGTGTTATGTGTTCTATTCTGTGTTCTATTATGTGTTATATTCTGTGTTATGTGTTCTATTCTGTGTTCTATTCTGTGTTCTATTCTGTGTTCTATTCTGTGTTCTATTCTGTGTTATGTGTTCTATTATGTGTTCTATTATGTGTTCTATTATGTGTTCTATTCTGTGTTATGTGTTCTATTATGTGTTCTATTATGTGTTCTATTCTGTGTTCTATTCTGTGTTATGTGTTCTAATCTGTGTTCTGTGTTCTATTCTGTGTTCTATTATGTGTTCTATTCTGTGTTCTTTTCTGTGTTATGTGTTCTATTCTGTGTTCTATTATGTGTTCTATTCTGTGTTATGTGTTCTATTCTGTGTTCTGTGTTCTATTATGTGTTCTATTCTGTGTTATTTGTTCTATTATGTGTTCTATTCTGTGTTATATGTCTGTGTGTTATGTGTTCTATTATGTGTTCTTTTATGTGTTCTGTTGTGTGTTATGTGTTCTATTATGTGTTCTTTTATGTGTTCTATTGTGTTTATGTGTTCTATTATGTGTTCTTTTATGTGTTCTATTGTGTGTTATGTGTTCTATTCTGTGTTATGTGTTCTATTCTGTGTTCTGTGTTCTATTATGTGTTCTTTTATGTGTTCTATTGTGTGTTATGTGTTCTATTCTGTGTTATGTGTTCTATTGTGTGTTATGTGTTCTATTATGTGTTATTTTATGTGTTCTATTCTGTGTTATGTGTTCTATTATGTGTTCTATTCAGTGTTCTATTATGTGTTCTATTATGTGTTCTATTCTGTGTTATGTGTTCTATTATGTGTTCTGTGTTCTATTCTGTGTTCTATTATGTGTTCTATTATGTGTTCTATTCTGTGTTATGTGTTATATTATGTGTTCTATTATGTGTTCTATTCTGTGTTATTTGTTCTATTATGTGTTCTATTATGTGTTATGTTTCTATTATGTGTTCTATTCTGTGTTATGTGTTCTATTATGTGTTCTGTGTTCTATTATGTGTTATATTATGTGTTATGTGTTCTATTATGTGTTCTATTCTGTGTTCTATTATGTGTTCTATTCTGTGTTATTTGTTCTATTATGTGTTATGTGTTCTATTATGTGTTCTATTCTGTGTTATGTGTTATATTATGTGTTCTATTATGTGTTATGTTTCTATTATGTGTTCTATTCTGTGTTCTATTATGTGTTCTATTCTGTGTTCTTATTATGTGTTCTATTCTGTGTTATGTGTTCTATTCTGTGTTCTATTATGTGTTCTATTCTGTGTTCTGTGTTCTATTATGTGTTCTATTTTGTGTTCTTTTCTGTGTTATGTGTTCTATTCTGTGTTATGTGTTTTATTCTGTGTTCTATTATGTGTTCTATTCTGTGTTCTGTGTTCTATTCTGTGTTCTATTCTGTGTTCTATTCTGTGTTATTTTCAGTGTTATGTGTTCTATTCAGTGTTATGTGTTCTATTCTGTGTTCTGTGTTCTATTCTGTGTTCTATTCTGTGTTCTATTATGTGTTCTATTCTGTGTTCTATTCTGTGTTCTATTCTGTTTTCTATTATGTGTTCTATTCTGCATTATGTGTTCTATTCTGTGTTCTATTCTGTGTTCTATTCTGTTTTCTATTATGTGTTCTATTCTGTGTTCTATTATGTGTTCTATTCTGTGTTATGTGTTCTATTATGTGTTCTGTGTTCTATTATGTGTTCTATTATGTGTTCTATTATGTGTTCTATTCTGTGTTATGTGTTATATTATGTGTTATATTATGTGTTCTATTCTGTGTTATTTGTTCTATTATGTGTTCTATTATGTGTTATGTTTCTATTATGTGTTCTATTCTGTGTTCTATTGTGTGTTCTATTATGTGTTATGTGTTCTATTATGTGTTCTATTATGTGTTCTATTCTGTGTTATGTGTTCTATTATGTGTTCTATTCTGTGTTCTATTATGTGTTCTATTCTGTGTTCTATTCTGTGTTCTATTCTGTGTTCTATTATGTGTTCTATTCTGTGTTCTATTCTGTGTTCTATTATGTGTTCTATTCTGTGTTCTATTATGTGTTCTATTATGTGTTCTATTATGTGTTCTATTCTGTGTTATGTGTTCTATTCTGTGTTATGTGTTCTATGATGTGTTCTGTGTTCTATTATGTGTTCTATTATGTGTTCTATTATGTGTTCTATTCTGTGTTATGTGTTCTATTATGTGTTCTATTATGTGTTCTATTCTGTGTTCTGTGTTCTATTCTGTGTTCTATTCTGTGTTCTATTCTGTGTTATTTTCAGTGTTATGTGTTCTATTCTGTGTTATGTGTTCTATTCTGTGTTCTGTGTTCTATTCTGTGTTCTATTCTGTGTTCTATTATGTGTTCTATTCTGTGTTCTATTCTGTGTTCTATTCTGTGTTCTATTATGTGTTCTATTATGTGTTCTATTCTGTGTTCTTATTATGTGTTCTATTCTGTGTTATGTGTTCTATTATGTGTTCTATTATGTGTTCTATTATGTGTTCTATTATGTGTTCTGTGTTCTATTATGTGTTATATTATGTGTTCTATTCTGTGTTATTTGTTCTATTATGTGTTCTATTATGTGTTATGTTTCTATTATGTGTTCTATTCTGTGTTCTATTGTGTGTTCTATTATGTGTTATGTGTTCTATTATGTGTTCTATTATGTGTTCTATTCTGTGTTCTATTCTGTGTTATTTATTCTAATCTGTTTTCTGTTCTGTGTTCTGTGTTCTATTCTGTTTTCTATTCTGTGTTATGTGTTCTATTCTGTTTTCTATTCTGTGTTGTTTGTTCTATTCTGTTCTCTATTCTGTGTTCTATTATGTGTTCTATTCTGTGTTCAGTGTTCTATTATGTGTTCTATTTTGTGTTATTTTCTGTGTTATGTGTTCTATTCTGTGTTATGTGTTCTATTCTGTGTTCTATTATGTGTTCTATTCTGTGTTATGTGTTCTATTCTGTGTTCTATTCTGTGTTCTATTCTGTGTTATTTTCAGTGTTATGTGTTCTATTCTGTGTTATGTGTTCTATTCTGTGTTATGTGTTCTATTCTGTGTTCTATTCTGTGTTCTATTCTGTGTTCTATTCTGTGTTCTATTCTGTGTTCTATTCTGTGTTCTATTATGTGTTATATTCTGTGTTATGTGTTCTATTCTGTGTTCTATTCTGTGTTCTATTCTGTGTTCTATTCTGTGTTCTATTCTGTGTTATGTGTTCTATTATGTGTTCTATTATGTGTTCTATTATGTGTTCTATTCTGTGTTATGTGTTCTATTATGTGTTCTATTATGTGTTCTATTCTGTGTTCTATTCTGTGTTATGTGTTCTATTATGTGTTCTATTCTGTGTTATGTGTTCTATTATGTGTTCTATTATGTGTTCTATTCTGTGTTATGTGTTCTATTATGTGTTCTATTATGTGTTCTATTCTGTGTTATGTTTCTATTATGTGTTCTATTCTGTGTTCTATTGTGTGTTCTATTATGTGTTATGTGTTCTATTATGTGTTCTATTATGTGTTCTATTCTGTGTTATGTGTTCTATTATGTGTTCTATTCTGTTTCTATTATGTGTTCTATTCTGTGTTCTATTCTGTGTTCTATTCTGTGTTCTATTATGTGTTCTATTCTGTGTTCTATTCTGTGTTCTATTATGTGTTCTATTCTGTGTTCTATTATGTGTTCTATTATGTGTTCTATTATGTGTTCTATTCTGTGTTATGTGTTCTATTCTGTGTTATGTGTTCTATTCTGTGTTATGTGTTCTATTATGTGTTCTATTATGTGTTCTATTATGTGTTCTATTCTGTGTTATGTGTTCTATTATGTGTTCTATTCTGTGTTCTATTCTGTGTTCTATTCTGTGTTCTATTCTGTGTTATGTGTTCTATTCTGTGTTCTATTATGTGTTATATTCTGTGTTATGTGTTCTATTCTGTGTTCTATTCTGTGTTCTATTCTGTGTTCTATTCTGTGTTCTATTCTGTGTTATGTGTTCTATTATGTGTTCTGTTTCTATTATGTGTTCTATTATGTGTTCTATTATGTGTTCTATTCTGTGTTATGTGTTATATTATGTGTTCTATTATGTGTTCTATTCTGTGTTATTTGTTCTATTATGTGTTCTATTATGTGTTATGTTTCTATTATGTGTTCTATTCTGTGTTCTATTGTGTGTTCTATTATGTGTTATGTGTTCTATTATGTGTTCTATTATGTGTTCTATTCTGTGTTATGTGTTCTATTATGTGTTCTATTCTGTGTTCTATTATGTGTTCTATTCTGTGTTCTATTCTGTGTTCTATTCTGTGTTCTATTATGTGTTCTATTCTGTGTTCTATTCTGTGTTCTATTATGTGTTCTATTCTGTGTTCTATTATGTGTTCTATTATGTGTTCTATTATGTGTTCTATTCTGTGTTATGTGTTCTATTCTGTGTTATGTGTTCTATGATGTGTTCTGTGTTCTATTATGTGTTCTATTATGTGTTCTATTATGTGTTCTATTCTGTGTTATGTGTTCTATTATGTGTTCTATTATGTGTTCTATTCTGTGTTCTGTGTTCTATTCTGTGTTCTATTCTGTGTTCTATTCTGTGTTATTTTCAGTGTTATGTGTTCTATTCTGTGTTATGTGTTCTATTCTGTGTTCTGTGTTCTATTATGTGTTCTATTCTGTGTTCTATTATGTGTTCTATTCTGTGTTCTATTCTGTGTTCTATTCTGTGTTCTATTATGTGTTCTATTATGTGTTCTATTCTGTGTTCTTATTATGTGTTCTATTCTGTGTTATGTGTTCTATTATGTGTTCTATTATGTGTTCTATTATGTGTTCTATTATGTGTTCTGTGTTCTATTATGTGTTATATTATGTGTTCTATTCTGTGTTATTTGTTCTATTATGTGTTCTATTATGTGTTATGTTTCTATTATGTGTTCTATTCTGTGTTCTATTGTGTTCTATTATGTGTTATGTGTTCTATTATGTGTTCTATTATGTGTTCTATTCTGTGTTCTATTCTGTGTTATTTATTCTAATCTGTTTTCTGTTCTGTGTTCTGTGTTCTATTCTGTTTTCTATTCTGTGTTATGTGTTCTATTCTGTTTTCTATTCTGTGTTGTTTGTTCTATTCTGTTCTCTATTCTGTGTTCTATTATGTGTTCTATTCTGTGTTCAGTGTTCTATTATGTTTCTATTTTGTGTTCTTTTCTGTGTTATGTGTTCTATTCTGTGTTATGTGTTCTATTCTGTGTTCTATTATGTGTTCTATTCTGTGTTCTGTGTTCTATTCTGTGTTCTATTCTGTGTTCTATTCTGTGTTATTTTCAGTGTTATGTGTTCTATTCTGTGTTATGTGTTCTATTCTGTGTTCTGTGTTCTATTCTGTGTTCTATTCTGTGTTCTATTATGTGTTCTATTCTGTGTTCTATTCTGTGTTCTATTCTGTTTTCTATTATGTGTTCTATTCTGCATTATGTGTTCTATTCTGTGTTCTATTCTGTGTTCTATTCTGTTTTCTATTATGTGTTCTATTCTGTGTTCTATTATGTGTTCTATTCTGTGTTATGTGTTCTATTATGTGTTCTGTGTTCTATTATGTGTTCTATTCTGTGTTCTATTATGTGTTCTATTATGTGTTCTATTATGTGTTCTATTATGTGTTCTATTCTGTGTTCTATTCTGTGTTATGTGTTCTATTATGTGTTCTGTGTTCTATTATGTGTTCTATTATGTGTTCTATTATGTGTTCTATTCTGTGTTATGTGTTATATTATGTGTTATATTATGTGTTCTATTATGTGTTATGTTTCTATTATGTGTTCTATTCTGTGTTCTATTGTGTGTTCTATTATGTGTTATGTGTTCTATTATGTGTTCTATTATGTGTTCTATTCTGTGTTATGTGTTCTATTATGTGTTCTATTCTGTGTTCTATTATGTGTTCTATTCTGTGTTCTATTCTGTGTTCTATTATGTGTTCTATTCTGTGTTCTATTCTGTGTTCTATTATGTGTTCTATTCTGTGTTCTATTATGTGTTCTATTATGTGTTCTATTATGTGTTCTATTATGTGTTCTATTCTGTGTTATGTGTTCTATTATGTGTTCTGTGTTCTATTATGTGTTCTATTATGTGTTCTATTATGTGTTCTATTCTGTGTTATGTGTTCTATTATGTGTTCTATTATGTGTTCTATTCTGTGTTATGTGTTCTATTATGTGTTCTATTATGTGTTCTATTATGTGTTCTATTATGTGTTCTATTATGTGTTCTATTATGTGTTCTATTCTGTGTTATGTGTTCTATTATGTGTTCTATTATGTGTTCTATTCTGTGTTATGTGTTCTATTCTGTGTTATGTGTTCTATTATGTGTTCTATTATGTGTTCTATTATGTGTTATGTGTTCTATTATGTGTTATGTGTTCTATTCTGTGTTATGTGTTCTATTATGTGTTCTATTCTGTGTTATGTGTTCTATTATGTGTTCTATTCTGTGTTATGTGTTCTATTATGTGTTCTATTATGTGTTCTATTCTGTGTTCTGTGTTCTATTCTGTGTTCTATTCTGTGTTCTATTCTGTGTTATTTTCAGTGTTATGTGTTCTATTCTGTGTTATGTGTTCTATTCTGTGTTCTGTGTTCTATTCTGTGTTCTATTCTGTGTTCTATTATGTGTTCTATTCTGTGTTCTATTCTGTGTTCTATTCTGTGTTCTATTATGTGTTCTATTATGTGTTCTATTCTGTGTTCTTATTATGTGTTCTATTCTGTGTTATGTGTTCTATTATGTGTTCTATTATGTGTTCTATTATGTGTTCTATTATGTGTTCTGTGTTCTATTATGTGTTATATTATGTGTTCTATTCTGTGTTATTTGTTCTATTATGTGTTCTATTATGTGTTATGTTTCTATTATGTGTTCTATTCTGTGTTCTATTGTGTGTTCTATTATGTGTTATGTGTTCTATTATGTGTTCTATTATGTGTTCTATTCTGTGTTCTATTCTGTGTTATTTATTCTAATCTGTTTTCTGTTCTGTGTTCTGTGTTCTATTCTGTTTTCTATTCTGTGTTATGTGTTCTATTCTGTTTTCTATTCTGTGTTGTTTGTTCTATTCTGTTCTCTATTCTGTGTTCTATTATGTGTTCTATTCTGTGTTCAGTGTTCTATTATGTGTTCTATTTTGTGTTCTTTTCTGTGTTATGTGTTCTATTCTGTGTTATGTGTTCTATTCTGTGTTCTATTATGTGTTCTATTCTGTGTTCTGTGTTCTATTCTGTGTTCTATTCTGTGTTCTATTCTGTGTTATTTTCAGTGTTATGTGTTCTATTCTGTGTTATGTGTTCTATTCTGTGTTCTGTGTTCTATTCTGTGTTCTATTCTGTGTTCTATTATGTGTTCTATTCTGTGTTCTATTCTGTGTTCTATTCTGTTTTCTATTATGTGTTCTATTCTGCATTATGTGTTCTATTCTGTGTTCTATTCTGTGTTCTATTCTGTTTTCTATTATGTGTTCTATTCTGTGTTCTATTATGTGTTCTATTCTGTGTTATGTGTTCTATTATGTGTTCTGTGTTCTATTATGTGTTCTATTCTGTGTTCTATTATGTGTTCTATTATGTGTTCTATTATGTGTTCTATTATGTGTTCTATTCTGTGTTCTATTCTGTGTTATGTGTTCTATTATGTGTTCTGTGTTCTATTATGTGTTCTATTATGTGTTCTATTATGTGTTCTATTCTGTGTTATGTGTTATATTATGTGTTATATTATGTGTTCTATTATGTGTTATGTTTCTATTATGTGTTCTATTCTGTGTTCTATTGTGTGTTCTATTATGTGTTATGTGTTCTATTATGTGTTCTATTATGTGTTCTATTCTGTGTTATGTGTTCTATTATGTGTTCTATTCTGTGTTATGTGTTCTATTATGTGTTCTATTCTGTGTTCTGTGTTCTATTATGTGTTCTATTCTGTGTTATGTGTTCTATTATGTGTTCTATTCTGTGTTCTGTGTTCTATTATGTGTTCTATTCTGTGTTATGTGTTCTATTCTGTGTTATGTGTTCTATTCTGTGTTATGTGTTCTATTCTGTGTTATGTGTTCTATTATGTGTTCTATTATGTGTTCTATTATGTGTTCTATTCTGTGTTATGTGTTCTATTATGTGTTCTATTCTGTGTTCTATTCTGTGTTCTATTCTGTGTTCTATTCTGTGTTCTATTATGTGTTCTATTATGTGTTCTATTATGTGTTCTATTCTGTGTTATGTGTTCTATTATGTGTTCTATTATGTGTTCTATTATGTGTTCTGTGTTCTATTATGTGTTCTATTATGTGTTCTATTATGTGTTCTATTCTGTGTTATGTGTTCTATTATGTGTTCTATTATGTGTTCTATTCTGTGTTCTGTGTTCTATTCTGTGTTCTATTCTGTGTTCTATTCTGTGTTATTTTCAGTGTTATGTGTTCTATTCTGTGTTATGTGTTCTATTCTGTGTTCTGTGTTCTATTCTGTGTTCTATTCTGTGTTCTATTATGTGTTCTATTCTGTGTTCTATTCTGTGTTCTATTCTGTGTTCTATTATGTGTTCTATTATGTGTTCTATTCTGTGTTCTTATTATGTGTTCTATTCTGTGTTATGTGTTCTATTATGTGTTCTATTATGTGTTCTATTATGTGTTCTATTATGTGTTCTGTGTTCTATTATGTGTTATATTATGTGTTCTATTCTGTGTTCTATTCTGTGTTCTATTATGTGTTCTATTCTGTGTTCTATTATGTGTTCTATTATGTGTTCTATTCTGTGTTCTATTATGTGTTATGTGTTCTATTATGTGTTCTATTCTGTGTTATGTGTTCTATTATGTGTTCTATTCTGTGTTATGTGTTCTATTATGTGTTCTATTCTGTGTTATGTGTTCTATTATGTGTTCTATTATGTGTTATGTGTTCTATTATGTGTTCTATTATGTGTTCTATTCTGTGTTATGTGTTCTATTATGTGTTCTATTCTGTGTTATGTGTTCTATTATGTGTTCTATTCTGTGTTCTGTGTTCTATTATGTGTTCTATTCTGTGTTCTATTCTGTGTTCTATTATGTGTTCTATTCTGTGTTCTATTATGTGTTCTATTATGTGTTCTATTATGTGTTCTATTCTGTGTTATGTGTTCTATTCTGTGTTATGTGTTCTATGATGTGTTCTGTGTTCTATTATGTGTTCTATTATGTGTTCTATTATGTGTTCTATTCTGTGTTATGTGTTCTATTATGTGTTCTATTATGTGTTCTATTCTGTGTTCTGTGTTCTATTCTGTGTTCTATTCTGTGTTCTATTCTGTGTTATTTTCAGTGTTATGTGTTCTATTCTGTGTTATGTGTTCTATTCTGTGTTCTGTGTTCTATTCTGTGTTCTATTCTGTGTTCTATTATGTGTTCTATTCTGTGTTCTATTCTGTGTTCTATTCTGTGTTCTATTATGTGTTCTATTATGTGTTCTATTCTGTGTTCTTATTATGTGTTCTATTCTGTGTTATGTGTTCTATTATGTGTTCTATTATGTGTTCTATTATGTGTTCTATTATGTGTTCTGTGTTCTATTATGTGTTATATTATGTGTTCTATTCTGTGTTATTTGTTCTATTATGTGTTCTATTATGTGTTATGTTTCTATTATGTGTTCTATTCTGTGTTCTATTGTGTGTTCTATTATGTGTTATGTGTTCTATTATGTGTTCTATTATGTGTTCTATTCTGTGTTCTATTCTGTGTTATTTATTCTAATCTGTTTTCTGTTCTGTGTTCTGTGTTCTATTCTGTTTTCTATTCTGTGTTATGTGTTCTATTCTGTTTTCTATTCTGTGTTGTTTGTTCTATTCTGTTCTCTATTCTGTGTTCTATTATGTGTTCTATTCTGTGTTCAGTGTTCTATTATGTGTTCTATTTTGTGTTCTTTTCTGTGTTATGTGTTCTATTCTGTGTTATGTGTTCTATTCTGTGTTCTATTATGTGTTCTATTCTGTGTTCTGTGTTCTATTCTGTGTTCTATTCTGTGTTCTATTCTGTGTTATTTTCAGTGTTATGTGTTCTATTCTGTGTTATGTGTTCTATTCTGTGTTCTGTGTTCTATTCTGTGTTCTATTCTGTGTTCTATTATGTGTTCTATTCTGTGTTCTATTCTGTGTTCTATTCTGTTTTCTATTATGTGTTCTATTCTGCATTATGTGTTCTATTCTGTGTTCTATTCTGTGTTCTATTCTGTTTTCTATTATGTGTTCTATTCTGTGTTCTATTATGTGTTCTATTCTGTGTTATGTGTTCTATTATGTGTTCTGTGTTCTATTATGTGTTCTATTCTGTGTTCTATTATGTGTTCTATTATGTGTTCTATTATGTGTTCTATTATGTGTTCTATTCTGTGTTCTATTCTGTGTTATGTGTTCTATTATGTGTTCTGTGTTCTATTATGTGTTCTATTATGTGTTCTATTATGTGTTCTATTCTGTGTTATGTGTTATATTATGTGTTATATTATGTGTTCTATTATGTGTTATGTTTCTATTATGTGTTCTATTCTGTGTTCTATTGTGTGTTCTATTATGTGTTATGTGTTCTATTATGTGTTCTATTATGTGTTCTATTCTGTGTTATGTGTTCTATTATGTGTTCTATTCTGTGTTCTATTATGTGTTCTATTCTGTGTTCTATTCTGTGTTCTATTATGTGTTCTATTCTGTGTTCTATTCTGTGTTCTATTATGTGTTCTATTCTGTGTTCTATTATGTGTTCTATTATGTGTTCTATTATGTGTTCTATTCTGTGTTATGTGTTCTATTCTGTGTTATGTGTTCTATGATGTGTTCTGTGTTCTATTATGTGTTCTATTATGTGTTCTATTATGTGTTCTATTCTGTGTTATGTGTTCTATTATGTGTTCTATTATGTGTTCTATTCTGTGTTATGTGTTATATTATGTGTTATATTATGTGTTCTATTATGTGTTCTATTATGTGTTATATTATGTGTTCTATTCTGTGTTATGTGTTCTATTATGTATTCTATTATGTGTTCTATTCTGTGTTCTATTATGTGTTCTATTATGTGTTCTATTCTGTGTTATGTGTTGTATTATGTGTTCTATTATGTGTTCTATTATGTGTTCTGTGTTCTATTATGTGTTATATTATGTGTTCTATTCTGTGTTATTTGTTCTATTATGTGTTCTATTATGTGTTATGTTTCTATTATGTGTTCTATTCTGTGTTCTATTGTGTTTCTATTATGTGCTATGTGTTCTATTATGTGTTCTATTATGTGTTCTATTCTGTGTTCTATTCTGTGTTATTTATTCTAATCTGTTTTCTGTTCTGTGTTCTGTGTTCTATTCTGTTTTCTATTCTGTGTTATGTGTTCTATTCTGTTTTCTATTCTGTGTTGTTTGTTCTATTCTGTGTTATGTGTTCTATTATGTGTTCTATTATGTGTTCTATTATGTGTTCTATTATGTGTTATGTGTTCTATTATGTGTTCTATTATGTGTTCTATTCTGTGTTATGTGTTCTATTATGTGTTCTATTATGTGTTCTATTCTGTGTTATGTGTTCTATTCTGTGTTATGTGTTCTATTATGTGTTCTATTATGTGTTCTATTCTGTGTTATGTGTTCTATTATGTGTTCTATTATGTGTTATGTTTCTATTATGTGTTCTATTCTGTGTTCTATTGTGTGTTCTATTATGTGTTATGTGTTCTATTATGTGTTCTATTATGTGTTCTATTCTGTGTTATGTGTTCTATTATGTGTTCTATTCTGTGTTCTATTATGTGTTCTATTCTGTGTTCTATTCTGTGTTCTATTCTGTGTTCTATTATGTGTTCTATTCTGTGTTCTATTCTGTGTTCTATTATGTGTTCTATTCTGTGTTCTATTATGTGTTCTATTATGTGTTCTATTATGTGTTCTATTCTGTGTTATGTGTTCTATTCTGTGTTATGTGTTCTATGATGTGTTCTGTGTTCTATTATGTGTTCTATTATGTGTTCTATTATGTGTTCTATTCTGTGTTATGTGTTCTATTATGTGTTCTATTATGTGTTCTATTCTGTGTTCTGTGTTCTATTCTGTGTTCTATTCTGTGTTCTATTCTGTGTTATTTTCAGTGTTATGTGTTCTATTCTGTGTTATGTGTTCTATTCTGTGTTCTGTGTTCTATTCTGTGTTCTATTCTGTGTTCTATTATGTGTTCTATTCTGTGTTCTATTCTGTGTTCTATTCTGTGTTCTATTATGTGTTCTATTATGTGTTCTATTCTGTGTTCTTATTATGTGTTCTATTCTGTGTTATGTGTTCTATTATGTGTTCTATTATGTGTTCTATTATGTGTTCTATTATGTGTTCTGTGTTCTATTATGTGTTATATTATGTGTTCTATTCTGTGTTATTTGTTCTATTATGTGTTCTATTATGTGTTATGTTTCTATTATGTGTTCTATTCTGTGTTCTATTGTGTGTTCTATTATGTGTTATGTGTTCTATTATGTGTTCTATTATGTGTTCTATTCTGTGTTCTATTCTGTGTTATTTATTCTAATCTGTTTTCTGTTCTGTGTTCTGTGTTCTATTCTGTTTTCTATTCTGTGTTATGTGTTCTATTCTGTTTTCTATTCTGTGTTGTTTGTTCTATTCTGTTCTCTATTCTGTGTTCTATTATGTGTTCTATTCTGTGTTCAGTGTTCTATTATGTGTTCTATTTTGTGTTCTTTTCTGTGTTATGTGTTCTATTCTGTGTTATGTGTTCTATTCTGTGTTCTATTATGTGTTCTATTCTGTGTTCTGTGTTCTATTCTGTGTTCTATTCTGTGTTCTATTCTGTGTTATTTTCAGTGTTATGTGTTCTATTCTGTGTTATGTGTTCTATTCTGTGTTCTGTGTTCTATTCTGTGTTCTATTCTGTGTTCTATTATGTGTTCTATTCTGTGTTCTATTCTGTGTTCTATTCTGTTTTCTATTATGTGTTCTATTCTGCATTATGTGTTCTATTCTGTGTTCTATTCTGTGTTCTATTCTGTTTTCTATTATGTGTTCTATTCTGTGTTCTATTATGTGTTCTATTCTGTGTTATGTGTTCTATTATGTGTTCTGTGTTCTATTATGTGTTCTATTCTGTGTTCTATTATGTGTTCTATTATGTGTTCTATTATGTGTTCTATTATGTGTTCTATTCTGTGTTCTATTCTGTGTTATGTGTTCTATTATGTGTTCTGTGTTCTATTATGTGTTCTATTATGTGTTCTATTATGTGTTCTATTCTGTGTTATGTGTTATATTATGTGTTATATTATGTGTTCTATTATGTGTTATGTTTCTATTATGTGTTCTATTCTGTGTTCTATTGTGTGTTCTATTATGTGTTATGTGTTCTATTATGTGTTCTATTATGTGTTCTATTCTGTGTTATGTGTTCTATTATGTGTTCTATTCTGTGTTCTATTATGTGTTCTATTCTGTGTTCTATTCTGTGTTCTATTATGTGTTCTATTCTGTGTTCTATTCTGTGTTCTATTATGTGTTCTATTCTGTGTTCTATTATGTGTTCTATTATGTGTTCTATTATGTGTTCTATTCTGTGTTATGTGTTCTATTCTGTGTTATGTGTTCTATGATGTGTTCTGTGTTCTATTATGTGTTCTATTATGTGTTCTATTATGTGTTCTATTCTGTGTTATGTGTTCTATTATGTGTTCTATTATGTGTTCTATTCTGTGTTATGTGTTATATTATGTGTTATATTATGTGTTCTATTATGTGTTCTATTATGTGTTATATTATGTGTTCTATTCTGTGTTATGTGTTCTATTATGTATTCTATTATGTGTTCTATTCTGTGTTCTATTATGTGTTCTATTATGTGTTCTATTCTGTGTTATGTGTTGTATTATGTGTTCTATTATGTGTTCTATTATGTGTTCTGTGTTCTATTATGTGTTATATTATGTGTTCTATTCTGTGTTATTTGTTCTATTATGTGTTCTATTATGTGTTATGTTTCTATTATGTGTTCTATTCTGTGTTCTATTGTGTGTTCTATTATGTGCTATGTGTTCTATTATGTGTTCTATTATGTGTTCTATTCTGTGTTCTATTCTGTGTTATTTATTCTAATCTGTTTTCTGTTCTGTGTTCTGTGTTCTATTCTGTTTTCTATTCTGTGTTATGTGTTCTATTCTGTTTTCTATTCTGTGTTCTATTCTGTCTTCTATTCTGTCTTCTATTCTGTTTTCTATTCTGTTTTCTATTCTGTTTTCTCTTCTTGTTATGTGTTCTATTATGTGTTCTATTATGTGTTCTATTCTGTGTTCTATTATGTGTTCTATTCTGTGTTCTATTCTGTGTTCTATTCTGTGTTCTATTATGTGTTCTATTATGTGTTCTATTCTGTGTTATGTGTTCTATTATGTGTTCTATTCTGTGTTCTATTATGTGTTCTATTATGTGTTATATTCTGTGTTCTATTCTGTGTAAAGTGTTCTATTCTGTGTTCTATTCTGTGTTATTTATTCTAATCTGTTTTCTGTTCTGTGTTCTGTGTTCTATTCTGTGGTCTATTCTGTGTTCTATTCTGTGTTATGTGTTCTATTCTGTGTTCTATTATGTGTTCTATTATGTGTTCTATTCTGTGTTCTATTCTGTGTAATGTGTTCTATTCTGTGTTCTATTCTGTGTTATTTATTCTAATCTGTTTTCTGTTCTGTGTTCTGTGTTCTATTCTGTTTTCTATTCTGTGTAATGTGTTCTATTCTGTGTTCTATTCTGTGTTATTTATTCTAATCTGTTTTCTGTTCTGTGTTCTATTCTGTGTTCTATTATGTGTTCTATTACGTGTTCTATTATGTGTTCTATTATGTGTTCTATTATGTGTTCTATTCTGTGTTCTATTATGTGTTCTATTATGTGTTCTATTATGTGTTCTATTATGTGTTCTATTCTGTGTTCTATTCTGTGTTATTTATTCAAATCTGTTTTCTGTTCTGTGTTCTGTGTTCTATTCTGTGTTCTATTCTGTGTTATTTATTCTAATCTGTTTTCTGTTCTGTGTTCTGTGTTCTATTCTGTGGTCTATTCTGTGTTCTATTCTGTGTTATGTGTTCTATTCTGTGTTCTATTATGTGTTCTATTCTGTGTTCTATTCTGTGTAATGTGTTCTATTCTGTGTTCTATTCTGTGTTATGTGTTCTATTCTGTGTTCTATTCTGTGTTATGTGTTCTATTCTGTGTTCTGTTCTGTGTTATGTGTTCTATTATGTGTTCTATTCTGTGTTCTATTATGTGTTCTATTCTGTGTTATGTGTTCTATTCTGTGTTCTATTCTGTGTTCTATTCTGTGTAATGTGTTCTATTCTGTGTTCTATTCTGTGTAATGTGTTCTATTCTGTGTTCTATTCTGTGTTCTATTCTGTGTAATGTGTTCTATTCTGTGTTCTATTCTGTGTTATGTGTTCTATTCTGTGTTCTGTTCTGTGTTATGTGTTCTATTCTGTGTTCTGTTCTGTGTTATGTGTTATATTCTGTTCTATTCTATCAGATGTGGTATAATGACATGAGCAGATTCCACAAAGCCTACAGTCTAAAATATAATTCCTGGAGTATCCTATAGGGGCTCTTCATATTGTAACTGTGGGGAAACACCTATAATTATTCAAAGAACCCTTTAAAATGTTAGTGGCAAGCAGAATAAACAAATCTAAACATGAGGGAAACTCCCAGCAGATTCCCAAGTCCAATGGGTTTATCCCTGGCGTGTTGATGTTGATGTTCTCCGTATCCATAGACAAGTCCAATGGGTTTATCCCCTGGCGTGTTGATGTTCTCCGTATCCATAGACAAGTCCAATGGGTTTATCCCCTGGCGTGTTGATGTTGATGTTCTCCGTATCCATAGACAAGTCCAATGGGTTTATCCCTGGCGTGTTGATGTTGATGTCCTCCGTATCCATAGACAAGTCCAATGGGTTTATCCCTGGCGTGTTGATGTTGATGTCCTCCGTATCCATAGACAAGTCCAATGGGTTTATCCCCTGGCGTGTTGATGTCCTCCGTATCCATAGACAAGTCCAATGGGTTTATCCCCTGGCGTGTTGATGTCCTCCGTATCCATAGACAAGTCCAATGGGTTTATCCCTGGCGTGTTGATGTCCTCCGTATCCATAGACAAGTCCAATGGGTTTATCCCCTGGCGTGTGTTGATGTTGATGTCCTCCGTATCCATAGACAAGTCCAATGGGTTTATCCCTGGCGTGTTGATGTTGATGTTCTCCGTATCCATAGACAAGTCCAATGGGTTTATCCCTGGCGTGTTGATGTTGATGTCCTCCGTATCCATAGACAAGTCCAATGGGTTTATCCTGGCGTGTTAATGTTGATGTTCTCCGTATCCATAGACAAGTCCAATGGGTTTATCCCCTGGCGTGTTGATGTTCTCCGTATCCATAGACAAGTCCAATGGGTTTATTCCCTGGCGTGTTGATGTTGATGTTCTCCGTATCCATAGACAAGTCCAATGGGTTTATCCCCTGGCATGTTGATGTTCTCCGTATCCATTGACAAGTCCAATGGGTTTATCCCCTGGCGTGTTGATGTTGATGTCCTCCGTATCCATTGACAAGTCCAATGGGTTTATCCCCTGGCGTGTTGATGTTGATGTCCTCCGTATCCATTGACAAGTCCAATGGGTTTATCCCCTGGCGTGTTGATGTTGATGTCCTCCGTATCCATAGACAAGTCCAATGGGTTTATCCCCTGGCGTGTTGATGTTGATGTTCTCCGTATCCATAGACAAGTCCAATGGGTTTATCCTGGCGTGTTGATGTTGATGTTCTCCGTATCCATAGACAGAATGAATCTGCATGGTGGTTGAACAGGTTTCCTGTTACGTTCATCAGAGATTTTGTGAAGTCTGTCAATCCCAAATGGTTTAATTATACAGATGTTTAACAACACATGCACACGACAGTATTCATACCTAGGTTTTTGTGGTAAATGTGAATGAAAAATCTGTTTTGATAATGGTTTTCATACACATACAATATCATTCAAAAGTTTGGTGTCACTTAGAAATGTCCTTGTGTTTTAAAGAAGCAGCACATTTTTAGTCCATTAAAATAACATCAAATTGATCAGTTTTACAGTGTAGAAACATTGTTAATGTTGTAAATGATTATATCTACATAGGCGTACAGAGGCCCATTATCAGCAACCATCATTCCTGTCTTCCAATGGCATGTTGTGTTAGCTAAGTTTATAATTTTAAAAGGCTAATTGATCATTAGAAACCCCTTTTGCGGCCTCCCGGGTGGCGCAGTGGTCTAAGGCACGGCATTGCAGGTTTGAGCCCAGGCTCTGGGTTTGAGTCCAGGCTCTGTCGCAGCTGGCCGTGACCGGGAGGTCCGTGGGGCGACGTACAATTGGCCTAGCATCGTCCGGGTTAGGGAGGGTTTGGCCGGCAGGGATATCCATGTCTTATCGTGTGCTAGTGACTCCTGTGGCGGGCCGGGCGCAGTGCACGCTGACCAGGTCGCTAGGTTTACGGTGTTTCCTCCGACACATTGGTGCGGCTGGCTTCCGGGTTGGATGGCCATTGTGTTAAGAAGCAGTGCGGCTTGGTTGGGTCGTGTTTTGGAGGACGCACGGCTCTCGACCTTAGCCTCTCCCGAGTCTGTACGGGAGTTGCAGCGATGAGACAAGACTGTAACTACCAATTGGATACCATGAAATTGAGTGGGGTAAAAACAACCTTTTGCAACTATGTTAGCACAGCTGAAAACTGTTGTCCTAATTAATGAAGCAATAAATCTGGCCTTCTTTAGACTAGTTGAGTATCTGGAGCATCAGTTTCAACTGTTCTGCCTTATTATCGACCATGCTGGTCATTTATGAACATTTGAACATCTTGGCCATGTTCTGTTATAATCTCCACCTGGCACAGCCAGAAGAGGACTGGCCACCCCACATAGCCTGGTTCCTCTCTAGGTTTCTTCCTAGGTTTTGGCCTTTCTAGGGAGTTTTTCCTAGCCACCGTGCTTCTACACCTGCATTGCTTGCTGTTTGGGGTTTTAGGCTGGGTTTCTGTACAGCACTTTGAGATATCAGCTGATGTACGAAGGGCTATGTAAATACATTTGATTTGATTTGATCAGCATTTGTGAGTACGATTACAGGCTCAAAATGCCCAGAAACAAAGACATTTATTCTGAAACTCGTCAGTCTATTCTTGTTCTGAGAAATGAGGGCTATTCCATGCTAGAAATGGCCAAGAAACTGAAAATCTGGTACAACGCTGTGTGCTACCCCTTTCACAGAACAGCGTAAACTGGCTCTAACCCGAATAGAAAGAGGAGTTGGAGGCCCCAGTGCACAACTGAGCAAGAGGACAAGTACATCAGAGTGTCTAGTTTGAGAAACAGAAGCCTCACAAGTCCTCAACTGGCAGCTTCATTAAATAGTACCCACAAAACACCAGTCTCAACATCAACAGTGAAATGGCAACTCCGGGATGCTGGCCTGGGCAAAGTTTTAACAGTCACTATAAAATACATGCAAATTAGTATCCATTTTCCAAGCAAGATTGAAATGAACCCCTTTCGATGTGAAAACAAACACAAAAATGTCTGCCATATTCCCATAAGGATTTACGTTTTAGTTAAAAAATTATATACTTTTCTTGAAGTAGGCAAGTCAGTTAAGAACAAATTCTTATTTTCAATGATGGGCTAGGAACAGTGGGTTAACTGTCTTGTTCAGGGGCAGAATGACAGACTTTCAATTTGTCAACTCGGGGATTTGATCTTGCAACCTTTCGGCTACTAGTCCAACCCTCTAACCACTATGCTACCCTGCCGCACCTAAGGATTTACATCTGAGCTAAATTCCAATATTTCTATAATGATTTACATCGGAGCTAAATACCAATATTCCTATAATGATTGTGGTCGCTGATTGGTGGTCATCATTTGGTGTGTCATCATAGTGGTCTCTGATTGGTGGTCAGACCCACTCAGGTCAAGAGGAGAGAAAGAACAACACAGATCCCCATCCTAACCTCCCCATCCTAATCTCCCATCCTAACCTCCCCATCCTAACCTCCCCATCCTAATCTCCCCACCCTGACCTCCCCACCCTAACCTCCCCATCCCATTCTCCCCATCCTAAAACCTCCCCATCCTAACCTCCCCATCCTATTCTCCCCATCCTAAAACATCCACATCCTAAAACCTCCCCATCCTAACCTCCCCATCTTATTCTCCCCATCCCATTCATCCCATCCTAAAACCTCCCCATCCTAATCTCCCCATCCAAAAACCTCCCCATCCAAAAACCTCCCCATCCTAACCTCCCGATCCCCTCCCCAAATGGCACCCTATTCCCTATGGGCCCTGTAGAGCCAAATGGCACCCTATTCCCTAAGGGCCCTGTAGAGCCAAATGGCACCCTATTCCCTAAGGGCCCTGTAGAGCCAAATGGCACCCTGTTAAAGGGAATGAGGTGCCAGTTAGAGGCACCATTGTCCTCCAGTCCGGCTCCTATAACCATTTAAAGCCATAAATGAAAGTCCACTAACAGCATACTGCTCTTGACCAGCACTGTCAAGACTTTCAGGGTCTAGCAGGGACTTCAAAAACTAAGACCCAATATCGTGCATCACTTCTGACAAGAGCCCTATCAATCCCTGGCCAAACGTAGTGCACTAAATATAAAATAAATAAATAGGTTGCCATCTGGGATGCATCAAATACTTTTATATGAAAATTAGGAAATAGCGCTTAAGATGAAAGGTAAAAACCAAACAATGGCTGGTGAAATGGTCCTTTGTCTGAGCTGGATCGTTGCATTTTTAGGCACATTTATTGAACTGCAAAACTGCTGCACAGGACCTTATCTGGCTTCTCGATCTCTCAAACTTTAATTTATATTATGCAGAAATATAATTTGTGAATAAGAACAAAAAGTTAAGTGAACTTCATTAGAATCAAAAGGAGCCTGGGTAGAGGTAGGTTACATCACATGCTTGAGGGAGCTAATTTTGTGTTCAAGTTTAAGTTTAAGATTAAGTTTAAGTTTAAGATTAAGTTTAAGTTTAAGTTTAAGATTAAGTTTAAGTTTAAGTCTTCCACCTTTTAGAAGAAGAAACCACGTTTAGTCATCACAACGGATAATCATAGTTAATCCCTAAACTACCTTCAAGGTACTGAGGAATTCAATGATTATGATTTAAATTCTAGCATGTCATGCACTTATGAAGAAGAACCATTTATGGACTATGATAATGTAGTGACAGACCTGTGACAGAACGACAAGATAATGCACAGCGGCTTGATCCTCTGCTATGTCTATCGTTGTACTGGTCCTCCCTGTCCTCACTATCTGGCCAAGTTGCAAAGTTAGAAGCCTTGCCTAGTTTTACAATTTATCTTCTTAAAATCTGATTTGAAACCTAACCCCAACATGAATCCTAACCCTACCCTTGTGCCTAACCCTAACCTTAACCCTTACTGATGTTAACCTTTCTGGTGTTAACCTTTTTTGACCTTTTTTGGCAAGACAGATCTTCCAAAGGTGGGGGAGTGGCAATGTTTACCAAGGATCACCTTCAGTGCTCGGTTGTCTCCACCAAGTGTGTCCCCAAACAATTTGATTTGTTGGTTTTAAGTATTACACTTTCAAATAGCTTTTGTTGACTGTTGATTGGTGTAGGCCTGTACCCTAAGGTCTCTCTAGGCCCCTTACACTAAATCTGAGTTTCTCCTGCTAGGTGACCTAAACTGGGACATGCTTAATTAAACCACCTGACCAAGTCCTAAAGCAATGGGACTCTCCAAATCTTTCTCAGATTATTACCAATCCCACAAGGTATGACTCCAAACATCCTTGATGTTATCCTCACAAATAATCCTGATAGGTATCAGTCTGGTGTTTTCTGTAATGACTTTAGTGATCACTGTTTTACAGCCTGTGTTTGCAATGTCTCTATGGGGGTGCTAGTCTCTATGGGGGTGCCACAAGGTTCAATTCTCGGGCTGACTCTCTTTGTATACATCAATGATGTCGCTCTTGTTACTGGTGTTTATCTGATCCACTTCAAAGCAGACAACACCATTCTGTATACATCTGGCCCTTCTTTGGACACTGTGTTACCTCCAGATGAGCTTCAATGACAGACAACTCTCCTTCCGTGGCCTCCAACTGCTCTTAAATGCAAGTAAAACTAAATGCATGCTCTTCAACCGATCACTGCCCGCACCTGCCCGCCGGTCCAGCATCACTACTCTGGACGGTTCTGACTTATAATATAACTACACTATAAACTCTCCTTCCAGACTCACATTAAGCATCTCCAATCCAAAGTTAAATCTAGAATCAGCTTCCTATTTCGCAACAAAGCATCCTTCACTCATGCTGACCATCCTACCGATCCTCGACTTTGGCGATGTCATTTACAAAATAGCCTTCAACACTCTACTCAAAAAATTGGATGCAGTCTATCACAGTGCCATCCATTTTGTCACCAAAGCCCGATATAGTACCCACTACTGCCCTGACCTGTATGCTCTCATTTGCTGGCCCTTGCTTCATAATCGTCGCCAAACCCACTGGCTCCAGGTCATCTACAAGTCTCTGCTAGGTAAAGCCTCTCCTTATCTCAGCTCACTGGTCACCATAGCAACACCCACTCGTAGCACGCGCTCCAGCAGGTATATCTCACTGGTCACCCCCAAAGCCAATTCCTCCTTTGGTCGTCTTTCCTTATAGTTTTCTGCTGCCAATGACTGGAACGAACTGTAAGAATCTCTGAAGCTGGAGACTCTTACCTCCTTTACTAGCTTTAAGCACCAACTGTCAGAGCAGCTCACAGATCACTGCACCTGTACATAGCCCATCTGTAAACTGCCCATCTATCTACCTACCTCATCCCCATACTGTACCCATACTATACTCATCTTCTGCACATTGCTGTATTGTAATTACTTACTATTTTATTGCCCTTACCTCCCTCATCCTACCTCATTTCCACATGCTGTATATAGAGTTTTTCTACTGTATTATTGACTGTATGCCTGTTTATTCCATGTGTAACTTTGTGTTGTTGTCTGTGACGAACTGCTTTGCTTTATCTTGGCCAGGTCGCAGTTGTAAATGAGAACCTGTTCTCAACTAGCCTCCCCGGTTAAATAAAGCATAAATCAAATATAAATTTTTAAAAAATGGCTGCTCAGTGAAAACGATCTGTCCTGATTATTCATAGATGCTTGCTAAAAAACTTTAATGCCTTCTTTCATGACCTGGCCTCTGTAAAATGGTATAATCAGCTGTCGAAGACTCTAGGACCTTCTTTTTGATATCTTCAGTGGTATTGTTAACAAACACGCCCCCATAAAGTAAATGAGAGTTCAGCCTCTGGTTCGACTGTGATCTGGCAGAGTTACTCCACCTGAAGAATTGCATTTGGTGAAAGGCTCAGCACACGCATACTCAGGCTATCCAGAAGGCCAACGTTAGTTACTTTAAGGAGCAGTTGTCTCTCTGTGGGTCCAACCCCAAGAATTTCTGGAATATGGTTAAAGACCTGGAGAATAAACCCTCCTCCTTACAGCTGCCCATGTCCCTTAATGGTGATGATGTGGTTGTTACGGACAAGGACCACATGTCCCTTAATGTTGATGTGGTTGTTACTGACAAGGACCACATGTCCCTTAATGTTGATGTGGTTGTTACTGACAAGGAGCACATGTCCCTTAATGTTGATGTGGTTGTTACTGACAAGGAGCACATGTCCCTTAATGTTGATGATGTGGTTGTTACTGACAAGGAGCACATGTCCCTTAATGGTGATGATGTGGTTGTTAATGACAAGGAGCACATGTCCCTTAATGGTGATGATGTGGTTGTTAATGACAAGGAGCACATGTCCCTTAATGTTGATGATGTGGTTGTTACTGACAAGGAGCACATGGCTGAGTTCTTCAATCACCACTTCATTAAGTCAGGATTCCTATTGGACTCCCACCCTTCTAATGCAACTATCCCCGATGCCTCTCCCTCTTTTCCCCTGCCCCACTACAAAGTTTCTCCCTGCAGGCAATAACTGAGCCCGAGGTGCTAAAGGAACTCCTTAAACTTCTTCTCCTTAAACTTCTTCTCCTTAAACTTCTTCTCCTTAAACTTCTTCTTCTGCCCCTATCATCAACCAGCCTATCTCCGACCTTTAAAACATGTTTCTCCATTCTGGGGAGGTTCCCATTGCTTGGAAGGCGGTTTGTCCTTTATTTAAAATGGGATATCAAGCTGATCCTGTTATAGGCTTATTTCTATTGTGTTGGTAAAGTGTGGCAATAATCAACTGAGAGGGCTTTTCTTGATCAGATCAAATCAAATGTATTTATATAGCCGTTCGTACATCAGCTGATATCTCAAAGTGCTGTATAGAAACCCAGCCTAAAACCCCAAACAGCAAGCAATGCAGGTGTAGAAGCACGGTGGCTAGGAAAAACTCCCTAGAAAGGCCAAAACCTAGGAAGAAACCTAGAGAGGAACCAGGTTATGAGGGGTGGCCAGTCCTCTTCTGGCTGTGCCGGGTGGAGATTATAACAGAACATGGCCAAGATGTTGAAATGTTCATAAATGACCAGCACTGTTAAATAATAATAGTCACAGTAGTTGTCGAGGGTGCAACAGGTCATCACCTCAGGAGTAAATGTCAGTTGGCTTTTTATAGCCGATCATTGAGCGTATCTCTACCGCTCCTGCTGTCTCTAGAGAGTTGAAAACAGCAGATCTGGGACAGGTAGCACGTCCGGTGAACAGGTCAGGGTTCCATAGCCGCAGGCAGAACAGTTGAAACTGGAGCAGCAGCACGGCCAGGTGAACTGGGGACAGCAAGGAGTCATCATGCCAGGCAGTCCTGAGGCATGGTCCTAGGGTTCAGGTCCTCCTCCTCCGAGAGAGAGAGAGAGAGAGAGAGAAAGAGAGAGAGAGAGAGAGAGAGAGGAAGAGAAAGAGAGAATTAGAGAGAGCATACTTAAATTCACACAGGACACCAGATAAGACATGAGAAATACTCCAGATATAACACACTGACCCTACTCCCCCGACACATAAACTATTGCAGCATAAATACTGGAGTCTGAGACAGGAGGGGTCGGGAGACACTGTGGCCCCATCCGGTGATAGCCCCGGACAGGGCCAAACAGGCAGGATATAACTCCACCCACTTTGCCAAAGCACAGCCCCCACACCACTTGAGGGATATCTCCAACCACCAACTTACCATCCTGAGACAAGGCCGAGTATAGCCCACAAACATCTCTGCCACGGCACAACCCAAGGGTAGTATATAGTATTCTCTCTGGTATGCAATCTGGTTTCCGCTCAGGTTATGGATGTGTCACTGCAACCTTAAAGGTTCTCGATGATGTCACCATTGTCCTTGATTCTAAGCAATGTTGTGCTGCTATTTTTATTGACTTGGCCAAAGCTTTAGATATGGGAGACCATTCCATTCTTGTGGGCCGGCTAACGAGTATTGGTGTCTCGGAGGGGTCTATGGCCTGGTTTGCCAACTACCTCTCTCAAAGAGTCCAGTGTATAAACTCAACATCTGCTGTCTCAGCCACTGCCTGTCACCAAGGGAGTACCCCAAGGATCGATCCTAGACCCCACTCTCTTCTCAATTTACATCATCAACATAACTCAGGCGGTAGGAAGCTCTCTCATCCATTTATATGCAGATGATACAGTCTTATACTCAGCTGGCCCCTCCCCGGATGTTGTGTTAAATGCTCTACAACAAAGCTTTCTTAGTGTCCAATAAGCTTTCTCTACCCTTAACCTTGTTCTGAACTCCTCCAAAACAAAGGTAATGTGGTTTGGTAAGAAGAATGCCCTTCTCCCCACCGGTGTGATTACTAGTATACATACAAGTACTTGGGAGTATGACTAGATGGTACACTGTCCTTCTCTCAGCACTTATCAAAGAAGCAGGCTAAAGTTAAATCTAGATTTGGTTTCCTCTATCGTAATCGCTCCTCGCCAAATTAACCCTGATTCAGATGAGCATCCTACCCATACTAGATTACGAAGACATCATTTATAGATCGACAGGTAAGGGTGCTCTCGAACGGCAAGATGTTCTTTACCATTCGGCCATCAGATTTGCCACCGATGCTCCTTATAGGACACATCACTGCACTCTATACTCTTCTGTAAATTGGTCATCTCTGTATACCCGTCACAAGACCCACTGGTTGATGCTTATTTATAAAACCCTCTTAGGCCTCACTCCCCCCTATCTGAGATATCTACTGCAGCCCTCAACCTCCACATACAACACCCGTTCTGCCAGTCACTTTCTGTTAAAGGTCCCCACATTCTGTTAAAGGTCCCCAAAGTACACACATCCCTGGGTCACTCCTCTTTTCAGTTCACTGCAGCTGCGACTGGAAGGAGTTGCAACATACACTCAAACTGGACAGTTTTATCTCAGTCTCTTCATTCAAAGACTCAATCATGGACACTCTTTCTGACAGTTGTGGCTGTTTCGCGTGATGTATTGTTGTCTCTACCTTCTTGCCCTTTGTGCTGTTGTCTGTGCCCAATAACATTTGTACCATGTTTTTTGCAGCTACCATGTTGTGATGCTACCTTGTTGGGCTGCTACCATGTTGTAATGCTACCATGTTGTGCTGCTACCATGTTGTGTTGCTACCATGTTGTTGTCATGTTGTGTTGCTACCATGCTGTGTTGTCATGTTGTGTTGCTACCATGTTGTGTTGTCATGTTGTGTTGCTACCATGCTGTGTTGTCATGTTGTGTTGCTACCATGTTGTGTTGTCATGTTGTGTTGCTACCATGCTGTGTTGTCATGTTGTGTTGCTACCATGCTGTGTTGTCATGTTGTGTTGCTACCATGTTGTGTTGTCATGTTGTGTTGCTAACATGCTGTGTTGTCATGTTGTGTTGCTACCATGTTGTGTTGTCATGTTGTGTTGCTACCATGTTGTGTTGTCATGTTGTGTTGCTAACATGCTGTGTTGTCATGTTGTGTTGCTACCATGTTGTGTTGTCATGTTGTGTTGCTAACATGCTGTGTTGTCATGTTGTGTTGCTACCATGCTGTGTTGTCATGTTGTGTTGCTATCATGCTGTGTTTTCATGTTGTGTTGCTACCATGCTGTGTTGTCATGTTGTGTTGCTACCATGTTGTGTTGTCATGTTGTGTTGCTACCATGCTGTGTTGTCATGTTGTGTTGCTACCATGCTGTGTTGTCATGTTGTGTTGCTACCATGCTGTGTTGTCATGTTGTGTTGCTACCATGCTGTGTTGTCATGTTGTGTTGCTACCATGTTGTGTTGTCATGTTGTGTTGCTACCATGCTGTGTTGTCATGTGTCGCTGTGTTGTTGCCTTAGATCTCTCATTATGTAGTGTTGTGTTGTCTCTCTTGTCGTGATGTGTGTTTTGTCATTATTTATATATATTTATTTATTTATTTTTTCATCCCAGCCCGCGTGGCCGCAGGAGGCCTTATGCCTTTTGGTAGGCCGTCATTGTAAAATAAGAATTTGTTCTTAATTAACTGACTTGTCTAGTTAAATAAAAAAATATATTTAAAAAATTAACCAGACTGCTAACCTTATACCTGACCCTAACCTTAAATTAAGACCCAAGAAACGAATGTATGTTTTGAATTTTTATGACATGGCTCATTTCGATTTAGCAGCTTGGCCATCTAGTGGGAACCTCCTCTCCCCTGTGAGTATATTACTGTCCAGATAGACTTACTGTCAACCTACAGATAATGACTCAATAAATCCTAGCAGGCAGTTGGTCTCTGGAACCCTTTGGAACCCTTTGGAACCCTTTTCATCAGTAATGTGTCCATCTTCCCTGTTGGGGTGAACAGGTTAGCCCACAGTTAGCCCTGGGTAGTGGACTGGATAAATCACACAGAGACCCTTCCAGTCCCAGGCAGGGCTGGCCACAAGACAAAGCACCGTGGGGTTAGTAAGGGGGGTTAGCACCCGGGCTTAGCCTGCTAATAGGCCCAGATGGCAACAGTTAAGACACTGGAAGTAAGAGGACACTAAGAAGACAGACGCTAGTGTCAGAGAAAGAGAGAGAGAGCAACAGAGAGAGCAACAGAGAGAGCAACAGAGAGCCAGAGAGATACAGAGAGAGAGAGAGACAAAGAGAGAGAGACAAAGAGAGAGACACAGAGAGAGAGACCTACTGTGATGGTCCGAGCCTAAACACAAAATAACACTAGACAATATGGAACACAAAGCTTTTACTATCTCATCCTGGAATATACAAGGTCAGAGGTCATCTGCCTTTGACCTAATGAGCAGGAACCCAGAATTCATCAAAGAATTGGAAATACAGACTTTGTCATCCTACAAGAAACCTGGTATAAAGGAGATGGACCCACTGGTTGCCCTCTAGGTTACAGAGAGCTGGTAGTCCCATCCACCACACTACCAGGTGGGTGGTATAGAGGAGATGGACCCACTGGTTGCCCTCTAGGTTACAGAGAGCTGGTAGTCCCATCCACCACACTACCAGGTGGGTGGTATAGAGGAGACAGACCCACTGGTTGCCCTCTAGGTTACAGAGAGCTGGTAGTCCCATCCACCACACTACCAGGTGGGTGGTATAGAGGAGATGGACCCACTTGTTGCCCTCTAGGTTACAGAGAGCTGGTAGTCCCATCCACCACACTACCAGGTGGGTGGTATAGAGGAGACAGGCCCACTGGTTGCCCTCTAGGTTACAGAGAGCTGGTAGTCCCATCCACCACACTACCAGGTGGGTGGTATAGAGGAGATGGACCCACTTGTTGCCCTCTAGGTTACAGAGAGCTGGTAGTCCCATCCACCACACTACCAGGTGGGTGGTATAGAGGAGACAGACCCAGTGGTTGCCCTCTAGGTTACAGAGAGCTGGTAGTCCCATCCACCACACTACCAGGTGGGTGGTATAGAGGAGACAGACCCACTGGTTGCCCTCTAGGTTACAGAGAGCTGGTAGTCCCATCCACCACACTACCAGGTGGGTGGTATAGAGGAGATGGACCCACTGGTTGCCCTCTAGGTTACAGAGAGCTGGTAGTCCCATCCACCACACTACCAGGTGGGTGGTATAGAGGAGATGGACCCACTGGTTGCCCTCTAGGTTACAGAGAGCTGGTAGTCCCATCCACCACACTACCAGGTGGGTGGTATAGAGGAGATGGACCCACTGGTTGCCCTTCTAGGTTACAGTGAGCTGGTAGTCTCATCCACCACACTACCAGGTGGGTGGTATAGAGGAGATGGACCCACTGGTTGCCCTCTAGGTTACAGAGAGCTGGTAGTCCCATCCACCACACTACCAGGTGGGTGGTATAGAGGAGATGGACCCACTGGTTAACCTCTAGGTTACAGAGAGCTGGTAGTCCCATCCACCACACTACCAGGTGGGTGGTATAGAGGAGATGGACCCACTGGTTGCCCTCTAGGTTACAGAGAGCTGGTAGTCCCATCCACCACACTACCAGGTGGGTGGTATAGAGGAGATGGACCCACTGGTTGCCCTTCTAGGTTACAGAGAGCTGGTAGTCTCATCCACCAAACTACCAGGTGTAAAACAGGAAAGAGACTGTATGCTAATTTGGTATAGAGGAACAACTGGTAGTATTTAATCAAATATTGGAATCAACTATTAAAGACTACCAGAACCCACTGGATTCTCCAATTACATTAAATTAACTTCAGCTCAAAAGGCATGTGGTGTCGATGGTGTCCTAAATGAAATTATAAAATATACAGACCACAAATTTCAATTGGCTATACTTAAACTCTTTAACATCATCCTTAGCTCTGGCATCTTCCCCAATATTTGGAACCAAGGACTGATCACCCCAATCCACAAAAGTGGAGACAACTGTGGTCCCAATAACTACCGTGGGATATGAGTCGACAGCAACCTTGGGAAAAATCCTCTGCATTATCATTAACAGCAGACTTGTACATTTCCTCAGTGAAACCAATGTACTGAGCAAATGTCTAGTTGGGTTTGGACAAATTCCCATATGACAGACCACGTATTCACCCTGCACACCCTAATTAACAAACAAACAAAACAAAACGAAACAAAGCAGAGCAGAGGCAGAGGCAGAGGCAGAGGTAGAGCAGAGGCAGAGGCAGAGGCAGAGGCAGAGGTAGAGCAGAGGCAGAGGCAGAGGCAGAGGTAGAACAGAGGCAGAGGCAGAGGTAGAGCAGAGACAGAGGCAGAGGCAGAGGTAGAGCAGAGGCAGAGGCAGAGGCAGAGGCAGAGGCAGAGGCAGAGGCAGAGGTAGAGCAGAGGCAGAGGCAGAGGCAGAGGCAGAGCAGAGGCAGAGGCAGAGGTAGAGGTAGAACAGAGGCAGAGGCAGAGGCTGAGGCAGAGGCAGAGGCAGAGGCAGAGGCAGAGGCAGAGGCAGAGGCAGAGGTAGAGCAGAGGCAGAGGCAGAGGCAGAGGTAGAGCAGAGGCAGAGGCAGAGGCAGAGGTAGAACAGAGGCAGAGGCAGAGGTAGAGCAGAGACAGAGGCAGAGGCAGAGGCAGAGGTAGAGCAGAGGCAGAGGCAGAGGCAGAGGTAGAGCAGAGGCAGAGGCAGAGGCAGAGCAGAGGCAGAGGCAGAGGCAGAGGCAGAGGCAGAGGCAGAGGCAGAGGCAGAGGTAGAACAGAGGCAGAGGCAGAGGCAGAGGTAGAGCAGAGGCAGAGGCAGAGGCAGAGGCAGAGGTAGAGCAGAGGCAGAGGCAGAGGCAGAGGCAGAGGCAGAGGCAGAGGCAGAGGCAGAGGCAGAGGCAGAGGCAGAGCAGAGGCAGAGGCAGAGGCAGAGGCAGAGGCAGAGGTAGAGCAGAGGCAGAGGCAGAGGCAGAGGCAGAGGCAGAGGCAGAGGCAGAGGCAGAGGCAGAGGCAGAGGCAGAGGTAGAACAGAGGCAGAGGTAGAGGCAGAGGCAGAGGCAGAGGCAGAGGCAGAGGCAGAGGCAGAAGCAGAGAGGAGGCAGAGGCAGAGGCAGAGGCAGAGAAGCCAGTTCTGAAATATGTACCATCCTGATGACTCTCTATGGCACAAGGTTCTAAGAATATTTAATGATCGGCAAGCCTCTGCCTCTGCTTCTGCTCTGCCTCTGCTTCAGCACTGCCTCTGCTCTGCCTCAGCTCTGCCTGTGCTCTGCCTCTGCTCTGCCTCAGCTCTGCCTGTGCTCTGCCTCTGCCTCTTCTTCAGCTTTGTTCAGCACTTGCTGTCGGCATCATTTATTTACTCAGAGAATGGAAGACCCAGTGGGGACACTACAGACCAGTAGGGACACTACAGATTAGTGGGGACACTACTGACTAATAGGTACACACGAGTGAGTGGGGACACTACAGACAGACACTACAGACCAGTGGGAACACTACAGACTAGTGGGGACACTACAGACTAGTGGGGACACTACAGACTGACTGGGAACACCACAGACTGGGTAAGGATACTACAGACCCATGTTGGACACTACAGACTGACTGGGAACACTACAGACTCAGTGTGGACACTACAGACGCAGTGTGGACACTACCGACCCAATGGGGACACTACAGACTGAGTGGGGACACTACAGACTGAGTGGGGACACTACAGACTAGTGGGAACACTACAGACTAGTGGGGACACTACAGACTGACTGGGGACACTACAGACTAGTGGGGACACTACAGACTAGTGGGGACACTACAGACTGACGGGAACACTACAGACTAGTGGGAACACTACAGACTGAGTGGGGACACTACAGACTGAGTGGGAACACTACAGACTAGTGGGGACACTACAGACTAGTGGGGACACTACAGACTGAGTGGGGACACTAGAGACCATAGGGGACACTACAGACTAGTGGGAACACTACAGACCAGTGGGGACACTACAGACTAGTGGGAACACTACAGACTGAGTGGGGACACTACAGACTGAGTGGGGACACTACAGACTAGTGGGGACACTACAGACTGAGTGGGAACACTACAGACTAGTGGGAACACTACAGACTAGTGGGGACACTACAGACTAGTGGGAACACTACAGACTGAGTGGGGACACTACAGACTGAGTGGGGACACTACAGACTGAGTGGGGACACTACAGACTGAGTGGGGACACTACAGACTAGTGGGAACACTACAGACTAGTGGGGACACTACAGACTGAGTGGGGACACTACAGACTGAGTGGGAACACTACAGACTAGTGGGGACACTACAGACTAGTGGGAACACTACAGACTAGTGGGGACACTACAGACTGAGTGGGAACACTACAGACTAGTGGGGACACTACAGACTAGTGGGAACACTACAGACTAGTGGGGACACTACAGACTGAGTGGGAACACTACAGACTAGTGGGGACACTACAGACTAGTGGGAACACTACAGACTAGTGGGGACACTACAGACTAGTGGGAACACTACAGACTAGTGGGGACACTACAGACTAGTGGGAACACTACAGACTAGTGGGAACACTACAGACTAGTGGGAACACTACAGACTGAGTGGGAACACTGCAGACTAGTGGGGACACTACAGACTAGTGGGAACACTACAGACTAGTGGGAACACTACAGACTAGTGGGGACACTACAGACTAGTGGGGACACTACAGACTAGTGGGAACACTACAGACTAGTGGGAACACTACAGACTAGTGGGAACACTACAGACTGAGTGGGAACACTACAGACTAGTGGGGACACTACAGACTAGTGGGAACACTACAGACTAGTGGGGACACTACAGACGAGTGGGGACACTACAGACTGACTGGTGACACTACAGACTAGTGGGGACACTACAGACTAGTGGGAACACTACAGACTAGTGGGAACACTACAGACTAGTGGGAACACTACAGACTAGTGGGAAGACTACAGACTGAGTGGGGACACTACAGACTAGTGGGGACACTACAGACTAGTGGGAACACTACAGACTAGTGGGGACACTACAGACTAGTGGGAACACTACAGACTAGTGGGAACACTACAGACTAGTGGGAACACTACAGACTAGTGGGGACACTACAGACTAGTGGGGACACTACAGACTGACTGGTGACACTACAGACTAGTGGGGACACTACAGACTAGTGGGAACACTACAGACTAGTGGGAACACTACAGACTAGTGGGAAGACTACAGACTAGTGGGGACACTACAGACTAGTGGGGACACTACAGACTAGTGGGAACACTACAGACTAGTGGGGACACTACAGACTAGTGGGAACACTACAGACTAGTGGGAACACTACAGACTAGTGGGAACACTACAGACTGAGTGGGAACACTACAGACTAGTGGGGACACTACAGACTAGTGGGAACACTACAGACTAGTGGGAACACTACAGACTAGTGGGAACACTACAGACTAGTGGGAAGACTACAGACTAGTGGGGCCACTACAGACTAGTGGGGACACTACAGACTAGTGGGGACACTACAGACTAGTGGGAACACTACAGACTAGTGGGAACACTACAGACTAGTGGGAACACTACAGACTAGTGGGGACACTACAGACTAGTGGGAACACTACAGACTAGTGGGGACACTACAGACTAGTGGGGACACTACAGACTAGTGAATTCTTTAGAAAACAGGAGTTGTAATGGATGACAGTTGACAACCAGCACAAATATGATATAGAATTGACATGAAAAAAAACGACATCTTCTTCTGTGAACCAATAAATAATTTCCACTGTGACACACACAGGTTGTAAGATGAGCGATGGTCCTGTTGCTGAACGTTAGTCGTCCTGAAACAGATGTACTGTGGTATCGTCAGATCTGGACAACGGGGGGTCTTCAGTTCCTCTAAGAGCTCTACTGATAGTCCCTCAGCTTGCTTTGTGTTCCAGGTTGGTGGGACACCTAATTCCATTTCACCGTCAAACTTCTGTCAATCACTGGAGTTAGAGAGGCACAAAATGGCATCCGCCATCCATGTTTCAGGCAGCAGGCATGCCAGCAGGCTCCGCCATCCATGTTTCAGGCAGCAGGCATGCCAGCAGGCTCCGCCACCCATGTTTCAGGCAGCAGACATGCCAGCAGGCTCCGCCACCCATGTTTCAGGCAACAGACACACCAGACCAGACTCCCCTGTCGTTTCTACAACAGACACATTAGACCAGACTCCCCTGTCGTTTCTACAACAGACACACCAGACCAGACTCCGCTGTCGTTTCTACAACAGACACACCAGACCAGACTCCGCTGTCGTTTCTACAACAGACACACCAGACCAGATTCCCATGTCGTTTCTACAACAGACTCACCAGACCAGAGTCCCCCATCGTTTCTACAACAGACTCACCAGACCAGACTCCCCTGTCGTTTCTACAACAGACACATTAGACCAGACTCCCGTCGTTTCTACAACAGACACACCAGACCAGACTCCCCTGTCGTTTCTACAACAGACACACCAGACCAGACCAGACTCCCCTGTCGTTTCTACAACAGACACACCAGACCAGACTCCCCTGTCGTTTCTACAACAGACACACCAGACCAGACTCCCCTGTCGTTTCTACAACAGACACACCAGACCAGACTCCCCTGTCGTTTCTACAACAGACACACCAGACCAGACTCCCCTGTCGTTTCTACAACAGACACACCAGACCAGACTCCCCTGTCGTTTCTACAACAGACACACCAGACCAGACTCCCCTGTCGTTTCTACAACAGACACACCAGACCAGACTCCCTGTCGTTTCTACAACAGACACACCAGACCAGACTCCCCTGTCGTTTCTACAACAGACACACCAGACCAGACTCCCCTGTCGTTTCTACAACAGACACACCAGACCAGACTCCCCTGTCGTTTCTACAACAGACACACCAGACCAGACTCCCCTGTCGTTTCTACAACAGACACATTAGACCAGACTCCCTGTCGTTTCTACAACAGACACACCAGACCAGACTCCCCTGTCGTTTCTACAACAGACACACCAGACCAGACTCCCCTGTCGTTTCTACAACAGACACACCAGACCAGACTCCCCTGTCGTTTCTACAACAGACACACCAGACCAGACTCCCCTGTCGTTTCTACAACAGACACACCAGACCAGACTCCCCTGTCGTTTCTACAACAGACACACCAGACCAGACTCCCCTGTCGTTTCTACAACAGACACACCAGACCAGACTCCCCTGTCGTTTCTACAACAGACACACCAGACCAGACTCCCCTGTCGTTTCTACAACAGACACACCAGACCAGACTCCCCTGTCGTTTCTACAACAGACACACCAGACCAGACTCCCCTCTCGTTTCTACAACAGACACACCAGACCAGACTCCCCTGTCGTTTCTACAACAGACACACCAGACCAGACTCCCCTGTCGTTTCTACAACAGACACACCAGACCAGACTCCCCTCTCGTTTCTACAACAGACACACCAGACCAGACTCCCCTCTCGTTTCTACAACAGACACACCAGACCAGACTCCGCTGTCGTTTCTACAACAGACACACCAGACCAGACTCCGCTGTCGTTTCTACAACAGACACACCAGACCAGACTCCCCTGTCGTTTCTACAACAGACACACCAGACCAGACTCCGCTGTCGTTTCTACAACAGACACACCAGACCAGACTCCCCTGTCGTTTCTACAACAGACACACCAGACCAGACTCCCCTGTCGTTTCTACAACAGACACACCAGACCAGACTCCCGTCGTTTCTACAACAGACACACCAGACCAGACTCCCCTGTCGTTTCTACAACAGACACACCAGACCAGACTCCCCTCTCGTTTCTACAACAGACACACCAGACCAGACTCCCCTGTCGTTTCTACAACAGACACACCAGACCAGACTCCCCTGTCGTTTCTACAACAGACACACCAGACCAGACTCCCCTGTCGTTTCTACAACAGACACACCTGACCAGACTCCCCTGTCGTTTCTACAACAGACACACCAGACCAGACTCCCCTGTCGTTTCTACAACAGACACACCAGACCAGACTCCCCTGTCGTTTCTACAACAGACACACCAGACCAGACTCCGCTGTCGTTTCTACAACAGACACACCAGACCAGACTCCCCTGTCGTTTCTACAACAGACACACCAGACCAGACTCCCCTCTCGTTTCTACAACAGACACACCAGACCAGACTCCCTGTCGTTTCTACAACAGACACACCAGACCAGACTCCCCTGTCGTTTCTACAACAGACACACCAGACCAGACTCCCCTGTCGTTTCTACAACAGACACACCAGACCAGACTCCCCTCTCGTTTCTACAACAGACACACCAGACCAGACTCCCCTGTCGTTTCTACAACAGACACACCAGACCAGACTCCGCTGTCGTTTCTACAACAGACACACCAGACCAGACTCCCCTGTCGTTTCTACAACAGACACACCAGACCAGACTCCCCTGTCGTTTCTACAACAGACACACCAGACCAGACTCCCCTGTCGTTTCTACAACAGACACACCAGACCAGACTCCCCTGTCGTTTCTACAACAGACACACCAGACCAGACTCCCCTCTCGTTTCTACAACAGACACACCAGACCAGACTCCGCTGTCGTTTCTACAACAGACACACCAGACCAGACTCCGCTGTCGTTTCTACAACAGACACACCAGACCAGACTCCCCTCTCGTTTCTACAACAGACACACCAGACCAGACTCCCCTGTCGTTTCTACAACAGACACACCAGACCAGACTCCCCTGTCGTTTCTACAACAGACACACCAGACCAGACTCCCCTCTCGTTTCTACAACAGACACACCAGACCAGACTCCCCTGTCGTTTCTACAACAGACACACCAGACCAGACTCCGCTGTCGTTTCTACAACAGACACACCAGACCAGACTCCCCTGTCGTTTCTACAACAGACACACCAGACCAGACTCCCTGTCGTTTCTACAACAGCCACACCAGACCAGACTCCCCTGTCGTTTCTACAACAGACACACCAGACCAGACTCCCCTGTCGTTTCTACAACAGACACACCAGACCAGACTCCCCTGTCGTTTCTACAACAGACACACCAGACCAGACTCCCCTGTCGTTTCTACAACAGACACACCAGACCAGACTCCCCTGTCGTTTCTACAACAGACACACCAGACCAGACTCCCCTGTCGTTTCTACAACAGACACACCAGACCAGACTCCCCTGTCGTTTCTACAACAGACACACCAGACCAGACTCCCCTGTCGTTTCTACAACAGACACACCAGACCAGACTCCCGTCGTTTCTACAACAGACACACCAGACCAGACTCCCTGTCGTTTCTACAACAGACACACCAGACCAGACTCCCCTGTCGTTTCTACAACAGACACACCAGACCAGACTCCCCTGTCGTTTCTACAACAGACACACCAGACCAGACTCCCCTCTCGTTTCTACAACAGACACACCAGACCAGACTCCCCTCTCGTTTCTACAACAGACACACCAGACCAGACTCCCCGTCGTTTCTACAACAGACACACCAGACCAGACTCCCCTGTCGTTTCTACAACAGACACACCAGACCAGACTCCCCTCTCGTTTCTACAACAGACACACCAGACCAGACTCCCCTGTCGTTTCTACAACAGACACACCAGACCAGACTCCCCTGTCGTTTCTACAACAGACACACCAGACCAGACTCCCCTGTCGTTTCTACAACAGACACACCAGACCAGACTCCCCTGTCGTTTCTACAACAGACAAACCAGACCAGACTCCCCTCTCGTTTCTACAACAGACACACCAGACCAGACTCCCCTGTCGTTTCTACAACAGACACACCAGACCAGACTCCCCTGTCGTTTCTACAACAGACACACCAGACCAGACTCCCCTGTCGTTTCTACAACAGACACACCAGACCAGACTCCCCTGTCGTTTCTACAACAGACACACCAGACCAGACTCCCCTGTCGTTTCTACAACAGACACACCAGACCAGACTCCCCTGTCGTTTCTACAACAGACACACCAGACCAGACTCCCCTGTCGTTTCTACAACAGACACACCAGACCAGACTCCCCTGTCGTTTCTACAACAGACACACCAGACCAGACTCCCCTGTCGTTTCTACAACAGACACACCAGACCAGACTCCCCTGTCGTTTCTACAACAGACACACCAGACCAGACTCCCCTGTCGTTTCTACAACAGACACACCAGACCAGACTCCCCTCTCGTTTATACAACAGACACACCAGACCAGACTCCCCTCTCGTTTCTACAACAGACACACCAGACCAGACTCCCCGTCGTTT
>NC_056432.1:2963086-2983086 GCF_018296145.1 Oncorhynchus tshawytscha
TATTGCATTATATATTAAGTACCTCAGAGCCACTAAGTTATAGGATGCTCCTGCCTCCTGCCTCCTGCCTAGCCAGGACTGCTGTGTGTGTGTCTGTCTGTCTGTCCCGTATACCCCGCGGTCTACAGCGGTAGTCTCTCATGCAAGCCTGGAACTTTTACAGTGTTAAATTAGATACAGGGCATAACCTGCAACTAAATCCTAGGTACTTAGAGGAGATGGATGTTTTCCCCCTCTTGCTGGCTTTATATCCTTCAGCGGAAGTGAGATGTGGGTTGCTTTTATCTTTTAGAAAACTGGCAACGATAAAGAAACCTGCAGAACCTCAGCACTTTCTCTTATGATGCAGTTGAGCTCTGATTTACCTGTTTCAATATTGGACTCTTCTATTTTTAAGGCCAAATTCCACCTAAGTCTGTCCCTTAAATCGGTGTTGGGGATGTCAGGATAATTACAGTGTATGATAGGAATCTTCCTCATCCTGGCAGTCATGTTCAGAGAGGATAGGCAGGGTGTGTGTGTCTGGCTCTGTGTACAGTGGATGGTGAAAGAGAGCAGTTTCTAATGGCAGGGAGTGGCAAATGGGAGGGGCGGCTAATGGGAGGGCGGCTAATGGGAGGGAGCGGCTAATGGGAGGGGGCTAATGGGAGGGAGCGGCTAATGGGAGGGGCGGCTGATGGGAGGGAGCAGCTAATGGAGGGAGCGGCTAATGGGAGGGGAGGCTAATGGGAGGGAGCGGCTAATGGAGGGGCGGCTGATGGAGGGAGCGGCTAATGGGAGGGAGCGGTTAATGGGAGGGAGCGGCTAATGGGAGGGAGCGGCTAATAGGAGGGAGCGGCTAATGGGAGGGGCGGCTAATGGGAGGGAGAGGCTAATGGGAGGGAGTGGCTAATGGGAGGGAGCGGCTAATGGGAGGGAGCGGCTAATAGGAGGGAGCGGCTAATGGGAGGGGCGGCTAATGGGAGGGAGAGGCTAATGGGAGGGAGCGGCTAATGGGAGGGAGTGGTTAATGGGAGGGAGAGGCTAACGGGAGGGAGTGGTTAATGGGAGGGAGAGGCTAATGGGAGGGAGAGGCTAACGGGAAGGAGCGGCTAATGGGAGAGGGAGCGGTTAATGGGAGGGAGAGGCTAACGGGAGGGAGCGGCTAATGGGAGGGAGCGGTTAATGGGAGGGAGCGGTTAATGGGAGGGAGAGAGGCTAATGGGAGGGAGCGGTTAATGGGAGGGAGAGGCTAACGGGAGGGAATGGTTAATGGGAGGGAGAGGCTAATGGGAGGGAGAGGCTAACGGGAGGGAGCGGCTAATGGGAGGGAGCGGTTAATGGGAGGGAGAGGCTAACGGAGGGAGCGGCTAATGGGAGGGAGCGGTTAATGGGAGGGAGCGGTTAATGGGAGGGAGAGGCTAATGGGGGGGGGGAGAGGCTAACGGGAGGGAGCGGCTAATGGGAGGGAGCGGTTAATGGGAGGGAGTGGCTAATGGGAGGGGGCGGCTAATGGGAGGAGAGGCTAACGGGAGGGAGCGGCTGATTGGAGGGGGCGGCTAATGGGAGGGAGCGGCTAATGGGAGGGGGCGGCTAATGGGATGGAGCGGCTAATGGGAGGGAGCGGCTAATTGGAGGGAGCGGCTAATGGGAGGGAGAGGATAACGGGAGGGAGCGGCTAATGGGAGGGAGCGGTTAATGGGAGGGAGCGGCTAATGGGAGGGAGAGGCTAATGGGAGGGAGCGGCTAATGGGAGGGAGCGGCTAATGGGAGGGGGCGGCTAATGGGAGGGGCGGCTAATGGGAGGGGCGGCTAATGGGAGGGAGAGGCTAATGGGAGGACGCTGCTAATGGGAGGGAGCGGCTAATGGGACGCAGCGGCTAATGGGAGGGAGTGGCTAATGGGAGGGAGTGGCTAATTGGAGGGGACGGCTAATGGGAGGGAGTGGTTAATGGGAGGGAGAGGCTAACGGGAGGGAGTGGTTAATGGGAGGGAGCGGCTAATGGGAGGGGAGAAGCTAATGGGAGGGAGCGGCTAATGGGACGCAGCGGCTAATGGGAGGGAGTGGCTAACGGGAAGGAGCGGCTAATGGGACGCAGCGGCTAATGGGAGGGAGAGGCTAACGGAGGGAGCGGCTAATGGGAGGGAGCGGTTAATGGGAGGGAGCGGCTAATGCGAGGGAGAGGCTAATGGGAGGAGCGGCTAATGGGAGGGAGCGGCTAATGGGAGGGGGCGGCTAATGGGAGGGGCGGCTAATGGGAGGGGCGGCTAATGGGAGGGAGAGGCTAATGGGAGGACGCTGCTAATGGGAGGGAGCGGCTAATGGGAGGGAGCGGCTAATGGGAGGGAGCGGCTAATGGGGCGCAGCGGCTAATGGGAGGGGGCGGCTAATGGGAGGGGCGGCTAATGGGAGGGGCGGCTAATGGGAGGGAGAGGCTAATGGGAGGACGCTGCTAATGGGAGGAGCGGCTAATGGGAGGGGGCGGCTAATGGGAGGGAGCGGCTAATGGGACGCAGCGGCTAATGGGAGGGAGTGGCTAATGGGAGGGGGCGGCTAATGGAAGGGAGCGGTTAATGAGAGGGAGCGTCTAATGGGAGGGAGCGGCTAATGGGAGGCAGTGGCTAATGGGAGGGAGTGGCTAATGGGAGGGGGCGGCTAATGGGAGGGAGAGGCTAATGGGAGGGAGCGGCTAATGGGAGGGGCGGCTAATGGGAGGAGCGGCTAATGGGGCCGCAGCGGCTAATGGGATGGAGCGGCTAATGGGAAGGAGCGGCTAATGGGGACGCAGCGGCTAATGGGAGGGAGAGGCTAACGGAGGGAGCGGCTAATGGGAGGGGGCGGCTAATGGGAGGGAGCGGCTAATGGGAGGGGAGAAGCTAATGGGAGGGAGCGGCTAATGGGGACGCAGCGGCTAATGGGAGGGAGTGGCTAACGGGAGGGAGTGGCTAATGGGAGGGAGCGGCTAATGGGAGGGGGCGGCTAATGGGAGGGAGCGGCTAATGGGGCCGCAGCGGCTAATGGGAGGGAGTGGCTAATGGGAGGGGGCGGCTAATGGGAGGGAGAGGCTAACGGGAGGGAGCGGCTAACGGGAGGGAGCGGCTAATGGGAGGGGGCGGCTAATGGGAGGGAGCGGCTAATGGGACGCAGCGGCTAATGGGACGGAGCGGCTAATGGGAGGGAGCGGCTAATGGGAGGGAGCGGCTAATGGGAGGGAGCGGCTAATGGGAGGGGGCGGCTAATGGGAGGGAGAGGCTAATGGGAGGACGCTGCTAATGGGAGGGAGCGGCTAATGGGACGAGCGGCTAATGGGAGGGAGTGGCTAATTGGAGGGGGCGGCTAATGGGAGGGAGTGGTTAATGGGAGGGAGAGGCTAACGGGAGGGAGTGGTTAATGGGAGGGAGAGGCTAATGGGAGGGAGAGGCTAATGGAGGGAGTGGCTAATGGGAGGGGCGGCTAATGGGAGGGAGAGGCTAATGGGAGGACGCTGCTAATGGGAGGGAGCGGCTAATGGGGCCGCAGCGGCTAATGGGAGGGAGTGGCTAATGGGAGGAGAGGCTAATGGGAGGGAGCGGCTAATGGGAGGGAGTGGTTAATGGGAGGGAGAGGCTAATGGGAGGGGGCGGCTAATGGGAGGGAGCGGCTAATGGGGCGCAGCGGCTAATGGGAGGGAGTGGCTAATGGGAGGGGGCGGCTAATGGGAGGGAGAGGCTAACGGGAGGGAGCGGCTAACGGGAGGGAGCGGCTAATGGGAGGGGGCGGCTAATGGGAGGGAGCGGCTAATGGGGACGCAGCGGCTAATGGGATGGAGCGGCTAATGGGAAGGAGCGGCTAATGGGACGCAGCGGCTAATGGGAGGGAGAGGCTAACGGGAGGGAGCGGCTAATGGGAGGGGGCGGCTAATGGGAGGGAGCGGCTAATGGGAGGGGAGAAGCTAATGGGAGGGAGCGGCTAATGGGACGCAGCGGCTAATGGGAGGGAGTGGCTAACGGGAGGGAGTGGCTAATGGGAGGGAGCGGCTAATGGGAGGGGGCGGCTAATGGGAGGGAGCGGCTAATGGGACGCAGCGGCTAATGGGAGGGAGTGGCTAATGGGAGGGGGCGGCTAATGGGAGGGAGAGGCTAACGGGAGGGAGCGGCTAACGGGAGGGAGCGGCTAATGGGAGGGGGCGGCTAATGGGAGGGAGCGGCTAATGGGACGCAGCTGCTAATGGGATGGAGCGGCTAATGGGAGGGAGCGGCTAATGGGAGGGAGCGGCTAATGGGAGGGAGCGGCTAATGGGAGGGGCGGCTAATGGGAGGGGCGGCTAATGGGAGGGAGAGGCTAATGGGAGGACGCTGCTAATGGGAGGGAGCGGCTAATGGGGCGCAGCGGCTAATGGGAGGGAGTGGCTAATTGGAGGGGGCGGCTAATGGGAGGGAGTGGTTAATGGGAGGGAGAGGCTAACGGGAGGGAGTGGTTAATGGGAGGGAGAGGCTAATGGGAGGGAGAGGCTAATGGAGGGAGTGGCTAATGGGAGGGGCGGCTAATGGGAGGGAGAGGTTAATGGGAGGACGCTGCTAATGGGAGGGAGCGGCTAATGGGGCGCAGCGGCTAATGGGAGGGAGTGGCTAATGGGAGGGAGAGGCTAATGGGAGGGAGCGGCTAATGGGAGGGAGTGGTTAATGGGAGGGAGAGGCTAACGGGAGGGAGTGGTTAATGGGAGGGAGAGGCTAATGGGAGGGAGAGGCTAACGGGAGGGAGCGGCTAATGGGAGGGGCGGCTAATGGGAGGGAGAGGCTAATGGGAGGACGCTGCTAATGGGAGGGAGCGGCTAATGGGGCGCAGCGGCTAATGGGAGGGAGTGGCTAATGGGACGCAGCGGCTAATGGGAGGGAGTGGCTAACGGGAGGGAGTGGCTAATGGGAGGGAGCGGCTAATGGGAGGGGGCGGCTAATGGGAGGGAGCGGCTAATGGGGCGCAGCGGCTAATGGGAGGGAGTGGCTAATGGGAGGGGGCAGCTAATGGAAGGGAGCGGTTAATGAGAGGGAGCGGCTAATAGGAGGGAGCGGCTAATGTGAGGGAGCGGCTAATGTGAGGGAGCGGCTAATGGGAGGGAGCAGCTAATGGGAGGGAGCGGCTAATGCAAAGGGGTGTGACTAGGCACCAACCTCCTCCTCCTCCTCCTCTCACCTCAGCATCCCCTCCCCCCTCCTCCTCCCATCTCTCCCCCTCATCCTGCCATCCTCCTTTTCCCCCTCCCCTCCCGCCATCCTCCTTCTCCGCTTCCTCCACCTATCCCCCTTCTCCTCCTCTCCATCTGGAGTAGAAAGGGAAGCCTTGGGCCTGTTGCTGTCTGTCTGATCTGATTAGCTCGTGGACCATATGGAGCCACAGAACACAGACAGTCTGACGGAGGGAGGAGGCTACCATGACGCTCACTATCTGACACTGACTTCTGTCACTGTGGGACAGCTGGACAGCTGGCGTTCAAATTGACTCTATACCTCAATATATCAGTACAATAATTACATAGCACTATATATTCATCATATAGGGTATTGTAAATTATAAACTGGGAGGTTCGAGCCCTGAATGCTGATTGGCTGACAGCCATGGTACATCAGACCGAATATCACGGGTACACAAAACATTTATTTTTACTGCTCTAATTACACTGGCAACCAGTTTATAAAACCAATAAGGCACTTCGGGGTTGGTGGTATACGGCCAACATACCACGGCTAAGTGCTGTGTCCAGGCACCCGGATTGCGTTGTGCATTAGAACAGCCCCCTTCTAGGGCCTTATCGCTTAAATATTTTAAGGGACAGGAAGGCTGACAGAATACAACTATATACCTCAATATATCAATATATTGATTCACATATTACGTTTTATGATCTAAATATTTTGGAAAATATTTCAGACTGAGGAAGATCAACACTTTTCATTGAGTCTGTTTTGTGGAGGCAAGTGGAAACGAAATTAAAGTATTTCAATGTAAAATATATTGACAATAACGTGCAAGAATCTCCTTAAATTACAGCTTGAAGATGGGTACACTTCACTTTACGTTTTCATTCATTATAGGTTCAGTGGTTCATGTACTAAAGACGGACTGACAAACAGTGGCCTCATTTATAAAAGTTTGTCTACAATCTCTAGTCGTGTCAGAGCATTTAATAACCGTCTGATTCAAATCAAATACATTTGGGAAATCGGTGGGACCCTGTCGCGAAATGACAAAAGGCATCAGTGGATGAAATTATCACCGTTTCTAAAAAGCAATGATAGAAAGATGAAGAAAATCAAGCTGTCTTCTCTCTGGCATGGAATTTCATTTCAGAATCGATTTCAAACAATAAAGTATACCATTTTCTTCGTCTTTGAACGTCGACTTTTGAAGGTTGCAATAATAGCAACAAAAAAAGGGGAATGCCAGAGGCTGTTAGATGTCTGTCAGCCTCTTTCCTCAACAGGAAGTCAATAAAACAACCAGAAACCAGCAAAGTGATGGGAATGTGTTAAAAACAGAGCCAAAGGAGGGAAGTGATGTCAGAATATAGTTCCACACCGTTAGGGTTGTTTCACTTTACCTTCCGGCCTTCTGTTTACACCAGTCCCTGTTTTGACCCTGCAATAGCACAAGTCCTGGTTTGGTCCCTACTGATCCCTCCTGGCATTAAAACACTTCGAAAAACAATTAGCCACAGTTGCTTCCACCTTGGCCTGAAAGGGAAGGGGAGTCCTGGGGGATTGGGTGGATGTAGAGAACTTCTCAGGTGCCTTTCTGAATGTGGGTAAGTGGGGCAGGGAGGGTCCTGGGGGTTGGACTTTCTCAGGTGCCTCTCTGAAGGTGGGTAAGTGGGGCAGGGAGGGTCCTGGGGTTGGACTTTCTCAGGTGCCTCTCTGAAGTTGGGTAAGTGGGGCAGGGAGGGTCCTGGAGATTAGGGTGGACCCTGCTGTATACCCCTGCAGACTGAACAACTGGAGAGGCCGTCCAGACATATCACTCTGTCACCTCCAGATATCTCACCGTGTAAATTATAGATATCTCACATGTAACCTATAGATATCTCACATGTAACCTATAGATATCTCACCTTGTAACTTATAGATATTTCACCATGTCACCTCCAGATATCTCACCGTGTAACCTATAGATATCTCACCGTGTAACCTATAGATATCTCACCCTGTAACCTATAGATATCTCACCCTGTAACCTATAGATATCTCACCCTGTAACCTATAGATATCTCACATGTAACCTATAGATATCTCACCGTGTAACCTATAGATATCTCACTGTGTAACCTATAGATATCTCACCGTGTAACCTATAGATATCTCACTGTGTAACCTATAGTTATCTCACCCTGTAACCTATAGATATCTCACCGTGTAACCTATAGATATCTCACATGTAACCCATAGATATCTCACCTTGTAACTTATAGATATTTCACCATGTCACCTCCAGATATCTCACCGTGTAACCTATAGATATCTCACCGTGTAACCTATAGATATCTCACACTGTAACCTATAGATATCTCACCGTGTAACCTATAGATATCTCACTGTGTAACCTATAGTTATCTCACCCTGTAACCTATAGATATCTCACTGTGTAACCTATAGTTATCTCACCCTGTAACCTATAGATATCTCACTGTGTAACCTATAGATATCTCACCCTGTAACCTATAGATATCTCACCGTGTAACCTATAGTTATCTCACCCTGTAACCTATAGATATCTCACCGTGTAACCTATAGATATCTCACCGTGTAACCTATAGATATCTCACCCTGTAACCTATAGATATCTCACCGTGTAACCTATAGATATCTCACCGTGTAACCTATAGTTATCTCACCCTGTAACCTATAGATATCTCACCGTGTAACCTATAGATATCTCACCGTGTAACCTATAGATATCTCACCGTGTAACCTATAGATATCTCACCGTGTAACCTATAGTTATCTCACCCTGTAACCTATAGATATCTCACCGTGTAACCTATAGATATCTCACCTTGTAACCTATAGATATCTCACCGTGTAACCTATAGTTATCTCACCCTGTAAACTATAGATATCTCACCATGTAACCTATAGATATCTCACCCTGTAACCTATAGATATCTCACCGTGTAACCTATAGATATCTCACCCTGTAACCTATAGATATCTCTCCGTGTAACCTATAGATATCTCACCGTGTAACCTATAGATATCTCACTGTGTAACATATAGATATCTCACCATGTAACCTATAGATATCTCACCCTGTAACCTATAGTTATCTCACCGTGTAACCTATAGATATCTCACCGTGTAACCTATAGATATCTCACCGTGTAACCTATAGATATCTCACTGTGTAACATATAGATATCTCACCGTGTAACCTATAGATATCTCACCGTGTAACCTATAGATATCTCACCGTGTAACCTATAGATATCTCACCGTGTAACCTATAGATATCTCACCGTGTAACCTATAGATATCTCACCGTGTAACCTATAGATATCTCACCGTGTAACCTATAGATATCTCACTGTGTAACCTATAGATATCTCACTGTGTAACCTATAGATAGCTCAATACTTTCTGTAGGCCCTTACATACCTTAAGGGAACATTTTGACATTCGCCATATAGTTAGTGAGAAAGTCCATATTGCAAATGTACGGTCCCTTACCATCTCACCCCTTTGATATCCTCCTGCCACCAACTAATAAATTCATCAATTTTCATAAAACGCTGTTGTACCTTTTCCTGACATCCCAACATCTCTATACCAGGCCATGAAGTCTGTTGATAACTTCTCAACTCATTTGTCACAGATAGTTTAGTTCATTAGCTTCTCTTAAAATTGAAAAAGTGTTTTCTGTCTCGACTACTGCCCACTAATCAATAATACTTGTGATATCAATTTGTTGCATCGAGCAGTAGTTGTCTGTCCTCAGACCAAAAAGCCATATCTCATCCTTGTAAGTAAAGAGTTTGGGTCTGTATTCACAAACCGTCTGAGTGTAATGCTGTTATGGTATGGACCCAGAGGAGAAATGTTATGGTATGGACCCAGATGAGACCTGTTATGGTATGGACCCAGAGGAGACCTGTTATGGTATGGACCCAGAGGAGACCTGTTATGGTATGGACCCAGAGGACACCTGTTATGGTATGGACCCAGAGGACACCTGTTATGGTATGGACCCAGAGGAGACCTGTTATGGTATGGACCCAGAGGAGACATGTTATGGTATGGACCCAGAGGACACCTGTCATGGTATGGACCCAGAGGAGACCTATTATGGTATGGACCCAGAGGAGACATGTTATGGTATGGACCCAGAGGACACCTGTTATGGTATGGACCCAGAGGAGACCTGTTATGGTATGGACCCAGAGGAGACCTGTTATGGTATGGACCCAGAGGAGACCTGTTATGGTATGGACCCAGAGGAGACCTGTTATGGTATGGACCCAGAGGAGACCTGTTATGGTATGGACCCAGAGGACACCTGTTATGGTATGGACCCAGAGGAGACCTGTTATGGTATGGACCCAGAGGAGACCTGTTATGGTATGGACCCAGAGGACACCTGTTATGGTATGGACCCAGAGGAGACATGTTATGGTATGGACCCAGAGGACACCTGTTATGGTATGGACCCAGAGGAGACATGTTATGGTATGGACCCAGAGGACACCTGTTATGGTATGGACCCAGAGGATACCTGTTATGGTATGGACCCAGAGGAGACATGTTATGGTATGGACCCAGAGGAGACCTGTTATGGTATGGACCCAGAGGACACCTGTTATGGTATGGACCCAGAGGAGACATGTTATGGTATGGACCCAGAGGACACCTGTTATGGTATGGACCCAGAGGAGACCTGTTATGGTATGGACCCAGAGGAGACCTGTTATGGTATGGACCCAGAGGAGACCTGTTATGGTATGGACCCAGAGGAGACCTGTTATTGTATGGACCCAGAGGAGACCTGTTATGGCATGGATCCAGAGGAGACCTGTTATGGTATGGAGCCAGAGGAGACCTGTTATGGTATGGACCCAGAGGAGACCTGTTATGGTATGGACCCAGAGGAGACATGTTATGGCATGGATCCAGAGGAGACCTGTTATGGTATGGACCCAGAGGAGACATGTTATGACATGGATCCAGAGGAAATCAATTTATTGAGAAACACTATTTGTTAGCTATTAGCACTGCTTATCCCTTCTACTGATCATCCCACTACTGATCATCCCACTACTGATCATCCCACTACTGATCATCCCCACTACTGATCATCCCTGCTACTGATCATCCCCACTACTGATCATCCCGACTACTGATCATCCCTACTACCGATCATCCCTACTACTGATCATCCTTGCTACTGATCATCCCTTCTACTGATCATCCCACTACTGATCACCCCTGCTACTGATCATCCCTGCTACTGATCATCCCTGCTACTGATCATCCCTACTGCTGATCATCCCTACTACTGATCATCCCTACTACTGATCATCACTACTACTGATCATCCCTACTACTGATCATCCCTGCTACTGATCATCCCTACTACTGATCATCCTTGCTACTGATCATCCCTTCTACTGATCATCCCACTACTGATCACCCCTGCTACTGATCATCCCTGCTACTGATCATCCCTGCTACTGATCATACCTGCTGCTGATCATCCCTACTACTGATCATCCCTGCTACTGATCATCCCTACTACTGATCATCCCTGCTACTGATCATCTCTACTACTGATCATCCCTGCTACTGATCATCCCCACTACTGATCATCCCTACTACTGATCATCCCTACTACTGATCATCCCTACTACTGATCATCCCTACTACTGATCATCTCTACTACTGATCATCCCCACTACTGATCATCCCTACTACTGATCATCCCTACTACTGATCATCCCTACTACTGATCATCCCTACTACTGATCATCCCTACTACTGATCATCCCTGCTACTGATCATCCCTACTACTGATCATCCCTGCTGCTGATCATCCCTACTACTGATCATCCCTACTACTGATCATCCCTACTACTGATCATCTCTACTACTGATCATCCCTACTACTGATCATCCCTGCTACTGATCATCTCTACTACTGATCATCTCTACTACTGATCATCTCTGCTACTGATCATCCCTGCTACTGATCATCCCTGCTACTGGTCATAATATTCCTGGAGAATGTGGGATAGGTGCAACATAAGACAAAAACATTACAAAGGTTTGAGTGAGAGGACTAACTGGTGAGTGAGAGGACTAACTGGTGAGTGAGAGGACTAACTGGTGAGTGAGAGGACTAACTGGTGAGTGAGAGGACTAACTGGCGTCTCCAAGTGGACACACACCTCTGCAAAGTGTGCAGCAATTCCTTGCACTTTTATGACTCAAATAAGATCCTTCAGAAATAAGGCACTCTTTGAGCTCTCCTAGCTGTGCCGTTCAGGAACTAGAGCAAGCACACTTGTAGTTTTTTGGGCAGGAACACAACATATATTTCCACCATCACACAATGACTGTTGTTGTTTACGCAATCCCCCAAAAAGTTATATTATAAATTGCCATCTGGGTAGGGTGGGCATGATTCGGCGTTACTCTGGACCCTAATCTCTCTTTTGACAACTACTGCAATGCTCTACTTTCCGGCTACCCGGATAAAACACTAAATAAACTTCAGTTAGTGCTAAATACGACTGCTAGAATCCTGACTAGAACCCCAAAAATTGATCATATTACTCCAGTGCTAGCCTCCCTACACTGGCTTCCTGTTAAGGCAAGGGCTGATTTCAAGGTTTTACTGCTAACCTACAAAGCATTACATGGGCTTGCTCCTACCTATCTCTCTGATTTGGTCCTGCCGTACATACCTACACGTACGCTACTGTCACAAGATGTAGGCCTCCTTACTGTCCCTAGAATTTCTAAACAAACAGCTGGAGGCAGGGTTTTCTCCTATAGAGCTCCATTTTTATGGAATGGTCTGCCTACCCATGTGAGAGACGCAGACTCGGTCTCAACCTTTAAGTCTTTACTGAAGACTCAACTCTTCAGTGGGTCATATGATTGAGTGTAGTCTGGCCGAGGAGTGTGAAGGTGAACGGAAAGGCTCTGGAGCAACGAACCGCCCTTGCTGTCTCTGCCTGACCGGTTCCCCTCTCTCCACTGGGATTCTCTGCCTCTAACCCTATTACAGGGGCTGAGTCACTGGCTTACTGGTGCTCTTTCATGCCGTCCCTAGGAGGGGTGCGTCACTTAAGTGGGTTGAGTCACTGATGTGATCTTCCTGTCTGGGTTGCCCCCCCCCCTTGGGTTGTGCCGTGGCAGAGATCTTTGTGGGCTGTACTCAGCCTTGTCTCGGGACGGTAAATTGGTGGTTGAAGATATCCCTCTAGTGGTGTGGGGCTGTGCTTTGGCAAAGTGGGTGGGGTATCATCGGATGGGGCCACAGTGTCTCCTAACCCCTCCTGTTTCAGCCTCCAGTATTTATGCTGCAGTAGTTCATGTGTCGGGAGGCTAGGGTCAGTTCGTTATATCTGGAGTACTTCTCCTGTCTTATCCGGTGTCCTGTGTGAATTTAAATTTGCTCTCTCTAATTCTCTCTTTCTCTCTTTCTTTCTCTCTCTCGGAGGACCTGAGCCCTAGGACCATGCCTCAGGACTACCTGGCATTATGACTCCTTGCTGTCCCCAGTCCACCGGGCCGTGCTGCTGCTCCAGTTTCAACTGTTCTGCCTGCGTCTATGGAACCATGACCTGTTCACCGGACGTGCAACCTGTCCTAGATCTGCTGTTTTCAACTCTCTAGAGACAGCAGGAGTGGTAGAGATACGCTCAATGATCGACTATGAAAAGCCAACTGACATTTACTCCTGAGGTGCTGACCTGTTGCACCCTCGACAACTACTGTGATTATTATTATCTGACCCTGCTGGTCATTTATGAACATTTCAACATCTTGGCCATGTTCTGTTATAATCTCCACCCGGCACAGCCAGAAGAGGACTGGCCACCCCACATAGCCTGGTTCCTCTCTAGGTTTCTTCCTAGGGAGTTTTTCCTAGCCACCGTGCTTCTACACCTGCATTGCTTGCTGTTTGGGGTTTTAGGCTGGGTTTCTGTGCAGCACTTTGAGATATCAGCTGATGTAAGAAGGGCTTTATAAATACATTTGATTTGATTTCATTTGAACGCGTGTTCTATTGCCAACATGAGTATAGATAATTTTGGTACGTATAGAATTTCTTTAAGAATTTGTTCTTAACCTGACTTGCCTAGTTAACTAAAGGTTAAATAAAAAATATACATACATGCGGGACACTTTCTTCACAATAGACAAACATAGTTCATAGATTGTATAGTTCATAGTTTATAGTTCATAGTTTGTATAGTTCATAGTTCATAGTTCATAGTTTGTATAGTTCATAGTTCATAGATTGTATAGTTCATAGTTTATAGTTCATAGTTTGTATAGTTCATAGTTCATAGTTCATAGTTTGTATAGTTCATAGTTCATAGATTGTATAGTTCATAGTTTATAGTTCATAGTTTGTATAGTTCATAGTTCATAGTTCATAGTTTTTATAGTTCATAGATCATAGTTCATAGTTCATAGATTGTATAGTTCATAGTTCATAGTTCATAGATCATAGATTGTATAGTTCATAGTTTGTATAGTTCATAGTTCATAGTTTTTATAGTTCATAGTTCATAGTTTATAGTTTATAGTTTATAGTTTATAGTTCATAGTTCATAGTTCATAGTTCATAGTTTATAGTTTATAGTTCATAGTTCATAGTTCAACTTCTTGTCACCCGCGGTGCTCGAGTTCAGAACAGCTGTCAGTCAGAACCCATACAGAGCTGTCAGTCAGAACCCATACAGAGCTGTCAGTCAGAACCCATACAGAGCTGTCAGTCAAAACCCATACAGAGCTGTCAGTCAAAACCCATACAGAGCTGTCAGTCAAAACCCATACGGAGCTGTCAGTCAAAACCCATACAGAGCTGTCAGTCAAAACCCATACAGAGCTGTCAGTCAAAACCCATACAGAGCTGTCAGTCAGAACCCATACAGAGCTGTCAGTCAGAACCCATACGGAGCTGTCAGTCAGAACCCATACAGAGCTGTCAGTCAAAACCCATACGGAGCTGTCAGTCAAAACCCATACAGAGCTGTCAGTCAAAACCCATACAGAGCTGTCAGTCAAAACCCATATGGAGCTGTCAGTCAGAACCCATACAGAGCTGTCAGTCAAAACCCATACGGAGCTGTCAGTCAGAACCCATACTGAGCTGTCAGTCAGAACCCATACAGAGCTGTCAGTCAGAACCCATACAGAGCTGTCAGTCAGAACCCATACAGAGCTGTCAGTCAGAACCCATACAGAGCTGTCAGTCAGAACCCATACGGAGCTGTCAGTCAGAACCCATACAGAGCTGTCAGTCAGAACCCATACAGAGCTGTCAGTCAGAACCCATACAGAGCTGTCAGTCAGAACCCATACAGAGCTGTCAGTCAAAACCCATACAGAGCTGTCAGTCAGAACCCATACAGAGCTGTCAGTCAGAACCCATACAGAGCTGTCAGTCAAAACCCATACAGAGCTGTCAGTCAGAACCCATACAGAGCTGTCAGTCAGAACCCATACGGAGCTGTCAGTCAGAACCCATACAGAGCTGTCAGTCAAAACCCATACGGAGCTGTCAGTCAGAACCCATACAGAGCTGTCAGTCAAAACCCATACAGAGCTGTCAGTCAAAACCCATATGGAGCTGTCAGTCAGAACCCATACAGAGCTGTCAGTCAAAACCCATACGGAGCTGTCAGTCAGAACCCATACGGAGCTGTCAGTCAGAACCCATACAGAGCTGTCAGTCAGAACCCATACAGAGCTGTCAGTCAGAACCCATACAGAGCTGTCAGTCAGAACCCATACAGAGCTGTCAGTCAGAACACATACGGAGCTGTCAGTCAGAACCCATACAGAGCTGTCAGTCAGAACCCATACAGAGCTGTCAGTCAGAACCCATACAGAGCTGTCAGTCAGAACCCATACAGAGCTGTCAGTCAGAACCCATACAGAGCTGTCAGTCAGAACCCATACAGAGCTGTCAGTCAGAACCCATACAGAGCTGTCAGTCAGAACCCATACGGAGCTGTCAGTCAGAACCCATACAGAGCTGTCAGTCAAAACCCATACGGAGCTGTCAGTCAAAACCCATACAGAGCTGTCAGTCAAAACCCATACAGAGCTGTCAGTCAAAACCCATATGGAGCTGTCAGTCAGAACCCATACAGAGCTGTCAGTCAAAACCCATACGGAGCTGTCAGTCAGAACCCATACGGAGCTGTCAGTCAGAACCCATACAGAGCTGTCAGTCAGAACCCATACAGAGCTGTCAGTCAGAACCCATACAGAGCTGTCAGTCAGAACCCATACAGAGCTGTCAGTCAGAACCCATACGGAGCTGTCAGTCAGAACCCATACAGAGCTGTCAGTCAGAACCCATACAGAGCTGTCAGTCAGAACCCATACAGAGCTGTCAGTCAGAACCCATACAGAGCTGTCAGTCAAAACCCATACAGAGCTGTCAGTCAGAACCCATACAGAGCTGTCAGTCAGAACCCATACAGAGCTGTCAGTCAAAACCCATACAGAGCTGTCAGTCAGAACCCATACAGAGCTGTCAGTCAGAACCCATACGGAGCTGTCAGTCAGAACCCATACAGAGCTGTCAGTCAAAACCCATACGGAGCTGTCAGTCAGAACCCATACAGAGCTGTCAGTCAAAACCCATACAGAGCTGTCAGTCAAAACCCATATGGAGCTGTCAGTCAGAACCCATACAGAGCTGTCAGTCAAAACCCATACGGAGCTGTCAGTCAGAACCCATACGGAGCTGTCAGTCAGAACCCATACAGAGCTGTCAGTCAGAACCCATACAGAGCTGTCAGTCAGAACCCATACAGAGCTGTCAGTCAGAACCCATACAGAGCTGTCAGTCAGAACACATACGGAGCTGTCAGTCAGAACCCATACAGAGCTGTCAGTCAGAACCCATACAGAGCTGTCAGTCAGAACCCATACAGAGCTGTCAGTCAGAACCCATACAGAGCTGTCAGTCAGAACCCATACAGAGCTGTCAGTCAGAACCCACACAGAGCTGTCAGTCAGAACCCATACAGAGCTGTCAGTCAGAACCCATACAGAGCTGTCAGTCAGAACCCATACAGAGCTGTCAGTCAGAACCCATACAGAGCTGTCAGTCAGAACCCATACAGAGCTGTCAGTCAGAACCCATACGGAGCTGTCAGTCAGAACCCATACAGAGCTGTCAGTCAGAACCCATACAGAGCTGTCAGTCAGAACCCACACAGAGCTGTCAGTCAAAACCCATATGGAGCTGTGAAGAACAGAGCCTGAGCTCTGACGTCATGTACATCATGTTACTGCCCAGCCACTACGTTCCATGTTAGGTGCTTATTAGTGCCCAAAGCTGCCATTTTTCAACCCGAATACAGGCAGGAGTATAAAGGCTGTACAGGCCAATGTTTCTGCGTTCGTGAAGACTGCATTCACGGGAAAACCACTGCATTCTGCAGGCTCAATCGGAAAGGACCTTTATATTTCAAATGTGCTACAATGCCGGAACTACAGCGCTACGGATTGAATCTAGCCCATAGGCCAGATTAAAACGTGGCCCAGAGGCATATCAATGTACCACAGTGGGGCAGATCCTCTACATGTGACTTTGGTAACACCCCCAAGGCGACTTGTACATGCTAATGTGCGTGACCAGAACATGTGTTGAGATAGGAAGACAATCCCTTGGGGGTAGAACACACTGGGACTGGGAGCCAGCCGAGGGGCTTAGCAGCTAAAAGACAAACATAATGATGGTCTGGGTGATTCATTAGCCTTCCCCAAACCACAGAGGACAGGAATTACCCTAAAAGCAGACAGTTATTAATGTATTACTGCCATGTCTCTAATGTGAAGCGTTTTAATATAAGAGTGTTTTCGTTTTTTCTCCCGACCTATGATTGTAATTAATTGTGTCACTAATTCCTTATTGTGTTATTTTGTATTGTTTTGTGAAGCAGGGCTCCTTTGCAAAAAGAGACTCCGGTCTCCATGGGACTTCCCTGTAATAATAAGTGTTCAGGAAATGTGGATGGGAATATTACAAGGCCATGGAAGAAATGTTCAGGGCATTTCTGGATGTCGCCCCGTTTGGATCCTGCATTTTGGATAGATATATGATCAGTTTGGATCAGTTTGGATCAGTTTGGATAGATATATGATCAGTTTGGATCAGTTTGGATAGATATATGATCAGTTTGGATCAGTTTGGATCAGTTTGGATAGATATATGATCAGTTTGGATAAATATATGATCAGTTTGGATCAGTTTGGATAGATATATGATCAGTTTGGATCAGTTTGGATCAGTTTGGATAGATATATGATCAGTTTGGATCAGTTTGGATCCGTTTGGATAGATATATGATCAATTTGGATCAGTTTGGATCAGTTTGGATATATATATCAGTTTGATCAGTTTGGATCAGTTTGGATCAGTTTGGATAGATATATGATTAGTTTGGATAAATATATGATCAGTTTGGATAAAGATATATGATCAGTTTGGATCAGTTTGGATAGATATATGATCAGTTTGGATCAGTTTGGATAGATATATGATCAGTTTGGATCAGTTTGGATCAGTTTGGATCAGTTCGGATCCGTTTATATCAGTTTGGATCAGTTCGGATCCGTTTATATCAGTTCGGATCAGTTCGGATCCGTTTGGATCAGTTTGGATAGAAATATGATCTGTTTGGATCAGTTTATATCAGTTTGGATCAGTTCGGATCCATTTATATAAGTTCGGATCAGTTCGGATCCGTTTGGATCAGTTTGGATAGAAATATGATCAGTTTGGATCAGTTTATATAAGTTTGGATCCGTTTGGATCAGTTTGGATGGATCTATGACCAGGTTGGATCAGTTTATATAGATATATGATCAGTCTGGATCAGTTTGGATGGATCTATGATCAGTTTGGATCAGTTTATATCAGTTTGGATAGATTTGGATAGACCTAAAATAGTGTTGAGTGGTTTCTGATTTACAGTCAAGAGAGGTTTGTTTCTAGAGGATTTTGTGATTGTGTTAGTCCTGAGTTCTGTATAACTCTAAGGAGGACAGTGCTTTTGGTTTTCAAATTAATGACAAAAAAATTGCACTTCAGCTGCCAAATGTGTTAAAATAAGAGAGACGAGATGTTTTAGCAGTTGTTTGATCGCAAATCACAAGTGCTTCTCATCTCTTCAATGAAAAATACTGTATATTTTCACATTCTGCCCCGGCAAACCCTCAACCCCTAAAAGCCATTGACATGATAAACGACATTTGTTAGATAACTCATCACTTGCTGAAACAAAAAGGTCTGATTTTAGCCGTGTTTATTCTGTATAACACATGACGTTGTTTGATAATAACTAAAGAGACAAATGGACAGTACTTAATGGATAGCGACGATCTCCCTGCAAAACCAAGAGATCTAATCATCAAGTTTTCTCTCTGAAAGGTTCAACGTTAGGATAACATTCATCCCAAACCACCACCTCGCTCCAGAAATCACCCCTGTGTTTACACTGGTGCTAATCCAGAGCTTCCTCTAATGCATCACTGACAATAACACACCCAGCCTCTGAGGCTGACACACCACTACCCCACGACCCAACTACCCAACCACCTAACCACCCAACTATCCACAACCCAACTACCCAAATACCCCACTACCCAACTACCCCACGACAAAACTATCCACTACCCAACTACCCAAATATCCCACGAACCCACTACCCACTACCCAACTACTCCACGACCCAACTATCCACTACCCAACTACCCCACGACCCCACTACCCACTGCTCAACTACCCACCTACCGATCTTCACCACAACCCAACTACCCAACTGCCCACTGCCCAACTACCCCACTACCCAACTACCCAACTACCCCACAACCCAACTACTCAACTACCCCACGACCCCACGACCCAACTGCCCAACTACCCAACTATACCACTACCCAAATACCCAAATACTCTCCAACCCAACTACCCCACTATCCAACTACCCAAATACCCCACTACCCCACTACAAAACCACCCCACTACCCCATTACCCAACTAACAACTACCCCATTACCCAAATACCCAACTACCCAAATACCCCCCAACCCAACTACGCCATGACCCAACTACCCAACTACCCCATTATCCAACTACCAACTACGCCATTACCCAACTACCAACTACTCCATTACTCAACTACCAACTACCCCATACCCAACTACCCAACTACGCCATTACCCAACTACAACTACGCCATTACCCAACTACCAACTACGCCCATTACCCAACTACCAACTACGCTATTACCCAACTACCAACTACGCCATTACCCAACTATGCCATTACTCAACTACCCAACCATGCCATTACCCAACTACCCAACTATGCCATTACCCAACTACCAACTACCCCATTACCCAACTACCCAACTACGCCATTACCCAACTACCAACTACCCCATTACCCAACTACCAACTACCCCATTACCCAACCCCCTCCAGGACCCTAAGCCTGTATTCATTCTCAGATAAAGAGTTGCTGATCTAGGATCAGGTTCCCCCTTTCCATATAAGTGTTACTCCTTATGTTCTACAACTTACTAGCCTTTTAAAATGATAAACTTGGAACACAGGAGTGATGGTTTGCTGATAATGAGCCTCTGCTATGCCTATGTAGATATTCCATTAAAAAAAGATTTTGTTTCCAGCTACACATTCTAAGTGAGCCCAAACGTTTGAACGGTAAGGGGGAGAGAGAGAGAGAGAGAGGGAGAGAGAGAGAGAGAGAGAGAGAGAGAGAGAGAGAGAGAGAGATAGAGAGA
>NC_056432.1:2988086-2993086 GCF_018296145.1 Oncorhynchus tshawytscha
CGGCCAGATGGATTATCTTAACTTCTTATGGGCAGGTGGGACGGTAGCATCCCACCTGGCAAACATCCGGTGAAATTGCAGAGCGAAATTCAAACTACAGAATTATAAATATTTAACTTTCATAAAATCACAAGTGTAATACATCAAAATAAAGCTTAACTTCTTGTGAATCCAGCCACTGTGTCAGATTTCAAAGAAGCTTTACGGCGAAAGCAAACCACGCGATTATCTGAGGACAGCACCCCGCATACAAAAGCATGAAAACATATCTCAACCCGGCAGGTGCGCCACGAAAGTCAGAAATAGTAATATAACAATTGCCTTACCTTTGATGAACTTCTTCTGTTGGCACTCCAAAAGGTCCCAGAAACATCACAAATGGTCCTTTTGTTCGATAATGTCCTTGTTTATATCCATAAAAACTCAGTTTAGCTGGCACACTTCAGTCAATAATCCACCCAGTTTCCCTCCATCAAAATGCATACAAAATGAATCCCAAACACTACTTATAAACTTTTCCAAACAAGTCAAACAACGTTTATAATCAAACCTTAGGTAGCCTAATACGTAAATAAATGATCACATTTAAGACGGAGAATCGTTATTGTCTTTACCGGAGAAAATATCAAAGAACGCGCTCTCTTCCAGGTGCTTGGAAACACTACAACCAAAATGGGAGCAACCTAGAAAAACTACAATTTCTGGTTCATTTAAAAAACAAAACAGCATGAAGCTCTTTCTAAAGAATGTTGACATCTAGTGGAAGCCCTAGGAACTGCAATCTGTGAGAATTTTGCCTTGATAATAAAAGTGACCACCATTGAAAAAATGTTTTTTTTTTGGGATGGTTTGTCCTCGGGTTTCGCCTGCCATGTCAGTTCAGTTATACTCACAGACAAAGAGTGTTTTCTATCCAAATCTATCAATTATATGCATATCCTAGCTTCTGGGCCTGAGTAATAGGCAGTTTACTTTGGGCACGCTTTTCATCCGGACGTGAAAATACTGCCCCCTACCCAAGAGAGGTTAATGCGTACTCAGAGCATGCGCTGACCAGCTGCCAAATGTCCCCACTGAAATGTTCAAACTCTCCCTAACCCAGTCTGTAATTCCTACATGTTTCAAGTGAACCACTATAGTCTCTGTGCCCAATAAAACCAAGGTAACCTGTCTAAATAACTACTGCCCCGTAGCACTCAAATCTGTAGCCATGAGGCTGGTCATCAACACTATTATCCCACTCCACCCGCATACCACCCCAACAGATCCACAGATGACGCAATCTCTGTGGCACTCCACACTGCCCTTTCCCACCTGGACAAAAGCAAAATCTTTGTGAGAATGTTGTTCATTGACTACAGCTTACTGTTCAACACCATAGTGCCCTCAAAGCTCATCAATAAGCTAATGACCCTGGGACTGAACACCTCTCTCTGCAACTGGATCCTGGACTTCCTGACGGGCTGGCCCCAGGTGGTAAGGGTAGGCAACAACACATCTGCTATGCTGACCCTCAACATGGGGGACCCTCAGGGGTGTGTGCTTAGTCTCCTACTGTACTCTCTGTTCAACCACAACTGCGGGTGAATGGTGGTAGGCTGTGAATGGTGGTAGGCCGCGCATGATTCCAACACCATCATTACATTTGCTGAGGACACAATGGTGGGAGGCCTGATCACCGATGACAGTGAGACAGCCTATAGGGAGGAGGTCAGAGACCTGGCAGTGTGGTGCCAGGACAACAACCTCTCCCTCAACGTGACCAAGACAAAGGAGATGATCATGGAGTACAGGAAAAGGAGGGCCGAGCATGTCCCCATTCTCATCGACAGGGCTGTGGTGGAGCAGGTCGAGAGCTTCAAGTTCCTGTTGTGTCCACATCGCCAACAAACTATCATGGTCCAAACACACCAAGACAGTCGTGAAGAGGGCACGACAACGCCTATTCCCCCTCAGGAGACTGAAAAGATTTGGCATGGGTCCTTTGATCCTCAAAAGATATACAGGTGCACCATTGTTGTGGAATCGTTAGATTAACTGTTAGATATTGCTGCACCGTCGGAACTAGAAGCAAAAACATACCGCTGCATTAATAATATCTGCTAAACGTGTGTATGTGACCAATAAAATGTTATTTGATGATTTGGATGTACATAAAGTAGTGCGTACGGCCCAGTACATCACTCAGGCCAAGCTTCCTGCCATCCAGGAACTCTATACCAGGCGGTGTCAGAGGAAGGCCCTACATTTTGTCAAAGAACCCAGCCACCCAAGTTATATACTGTTGTCTCTGCTATCGCAAGGCAAGCGCTACCGGACCAGTAAGTCTGGGACCAATTGGCTCCTTAATAGTTTCTACCCTGAAGCCATATGAATGAGGAACAGTATTTTAATTTATTATTTTTTCCCATCCACCACCACCCCTCTTCGGAGAACAAAAAATTACTTTTTATGGTTTTTACAGCTTTGTTGTTGTAAAATCATACATTTTTACATATTACATTTGATATGTATAGGAACAGTTAACAAATGGATACCTGGGATACTTACATTGACCCACTTTATTTTTTGATTTTTTAAATCATAATTGTATTGCACTGGCTCGATGCACACTCACTAAATGTGTATTTGTGTAATGTCTGTTTGTGTTTTTTTTGTGTCCTATCAAATCTAAAAATTATAAAAGCTTGATCGCAAATAAGAAAGACACTTAATCCATAAGTCTGAAATTTCACAATGATTTAAGCAAGTCTAGTGGTCAGTTTCATTTATAAAAAGACGCTAATCAATGAGCCGACGTAATTGCGTTAATCCCAAATGGCCCATAGGGCTCGAGTGTAAACTAGTGCACTATAATTGGAATTGGATAACATTTGGGACATAGTGAATAGAATTCCTTCATGGTAGGACATTCAGAGCCAGCTGAACCTGGAGTTCAACCACTTTACAATTCAACTTCCAAGTGGTGCTAGTGTCAAGGAGACTAGCTACCTGTCGGTTTCTATTGCGGCTCTCACTCTCGCTTTTCAAAGCTTTGCTTGGCAGACTTTAAGAGGTCCTCAGGCGCATGCTGTGTGAATTAGGTAGACCGATTTTCCTTTGCCTTTTTCTCTTTCAGTGTCTTTATCTTCCAACGAGTCAGTCTATACCTGGGGAGTACTGTGTCTTTATCTTCCAAAGAGTCAGTCTATACCTGGGGAGTACTGTGTCTTTATCTTCCAAAGAGTCAGTCTATACCTGGGGAGTACTGTGTCTTTATCTTCCAAAGAGTCAGTCTATACCTGGGGAGTACTGTGTCTTTATCTTCCAAAGAGTCAGTTTATACCTGGGGAGTACTGTGTCTTTATCTTCCAAAGAGTCAGTCTATACCTGGGGAGTATTGTGTCTTTACCTTCCACAGAGTCAGAGTCAGTTTATACCTGGGGGTTACAGAATAGGATAGGAGGAGAGGGAAGACAGAGGGAGGGCAGAGAAATGGGGGAAGACAGAGGGAGGGCAGGGAAACGGGGGGAAGACAGAGGGAGGGCAGAGAAATGTTGGAAGACAGAGGGAGGGTACAGATAAATGGGGGGAAGACCGAGGGAGGGCAGGGAAATGGGGGAAGACAGAGGGAGGGTACAGAGAAATGGGGGAAGACGGAGGGAGGGCAGGGAAATGGGGGAGACAGAGGGAGGGCAGAGAAATGGGGGAAGACAGAGGGAGGGCAGAGAAACGAGGGGAAGACAGAGGGAGACCAGAGAAACGGGGAAAGACAGAGGGAGGGCAGATGAACGGGGGAAGACAGAGGGAGGGCAGATGAACGGGGGAAGACAGAGGGAGGGCAGATGAATGGGGGAAGACAGAGGGAGGGCAGATGAACGGGGGAAGACAGAGGGAGGGCAGATGAACGGGGGAAAGACAGAGGGAGGGCAGATGAACGGGGGAAGACAGAGGGAGGGCAGATGAACGGGGGAAAGACAGAGGGAGGGTACAGAGAGAAATGTTGGTATTTAGCTTGGTGACAGCATGAAGGGGAGCGCTGACAGACAACAGGTCACCCTGTGTCAAGGGTCACAGAAAGGCAGTCCTGCGTCTAGGTTTCGCTGCTGTGTGGCGTGTGTGTGTGTGTGTGCGTGTGTGTGTGTGTGTGTGTGTGTGTGTGTGTGTGTGTGTGTGGATGGAGGAGTGGATGGTTGGTGGAGGGCATTTTCCCTTTGCTGTCCAAGTGAACAGCAAGAGTATTTCACGTTCCACGGAACCTGGTCTAAAAACAAGACCTTTCCCTTCTGCCCACTGGCAATAGCTAGCTTCCGTCCCAGTCCCAGCCGCAGTCCCAGTCCCAGCCGCAGTCCCAGTCCCAGCCCCAGTCCCAGTCCCAGTCCCATCCCCAGCCCCATCCCAAGTCCCAGCCCCAGCCCCAGTCCCAGCCCCATCACCAGCCCCAGCCCCAGTCCCATCACCAGACCCAGTCCCAGTCCCATCCCCAGACCCAGCCCCAGTCCCAGCCCCAGTCCCAGTCCCAGCCCCAGCCCCAGCCCCAGTCCCAGTCCCAGTCCCATCTCCAGTCCCAGTCCCAGACCCAGTCCCAGTCCCAGTCCCATCCCCAGACCCAGTCCCAGTCCCATCCCCAGACCCAGTCCCAGACCCAGTCCAGTCCCAGTCCCATCCCCAGTCCCAGTCCCAGTCCCAGTCCCAGTCCCAGTCCCAGTCCCATCCCCAGACCCAGTCCCAGTCCCAGTCCCATCCCCAGACCCAGTCCCAGTCCCATCCCCAGACCCAGACCCAGTCCCATCCCCAGTCCCAGGCCCATCCCCAGTCCCAGTCCCAGCCCCATCCCCATCCCCAGTCCCAGTCCCAGTCCCAGCCCCAGCCCCGGCCCCAGTCCCAGTCCCAGTCCCGGTCCCATCCCCAGACCCAGTCCCAGTCCCAGACCCAGCCCCAGTCCCATCCCAGTCCCAGCCCCAGTCCCAGTTCCATTCTCTGCTTTGGTTGGTATCTATGTTAATATCACCCCAGTCCCA
>NC_056432.1:2998086-3011403 GCF_018296145.1 Oncorhynchus tshawytscha
CAGCTTGTCCCTGTGTCCATCCCAATCCTCCCATCCCATCACCTCGTCCCTGTGTCCCTCCCAATCCTCCCATCCCATCACCTCGTCCCTGTGTCCCTCCCAAGCCTCCCATCCCATCACCTCGTCCCTGTGTCCCTCCCAAGCCTCCCATCCCATCACCTCGTCCCTGTGTCCCTCCCAAGCCTCCCATCCCATCACCTCGTCCCTGTGTCCCTCCCAAGCCTCCCATCCCAACACCTCGTCACTGTGTCCTTCCCAAGCCTCCCATCCTACTGTCAGCTTGTCCCTGTGTCCCTCCCAATCCTCCCATCCCATCCCCTCGTCCCTGTGTCCCTCCCAAGCCTCCCATCCCATCACCTCGTCCCTGTGTTCCTCCCAAGCCTCCCATCCCATCACCTTGTCCCTGTGTCCCTCCCAAGCCTCCCATCCCATCACCTCGTCCCTGTGTCCCTCCCAAGCCTCCCATCCCATCACCTCGTCCCTGTGTCCCTCCCAAGCCTCCCATCCTACTGTCACCTCGTCCCTGTGTCCCTCCCAAGCCTCCCATCCTACTGTCACCTCGTCCCTGTGAACTTCCCAAGCCTCCCATCCTACTGTCACCTCGTCCCTCCCAAGCCTCCCATCCTACTGTCACCTCGTCCCTGTGTCCCTCCCAAGCCTCCCATCCTACTGTCACCTCGTCCCTGTGTCCCTCCCAAGCCTCCCATCCTACTGTCACCTCGTCCCTGTGTCCTTCCCAAGCCTCCCATCCTACTGTCACCTCGTCCCTCCCAAGCCTCCCATCCTACTGTCACCTTATCCCTGTGTCCTTCCCAAGCCTCCCATCCCATCACCTCGTCCCTGTGTCCTTCCCAAGCCTCCCATCCTACTGTCACCTCGTCCCTCCCAAGCCTCCCATCCTACTGTCACCTCATCCCTGTGTCCTTCCCAAGCCTCCCATCCCATCACCTCATCCCTGTGTCCTTCCCAAGCCTCCCATCCTACTGTCACCTCGTCCCTCCCAAGCCTCCCATCCTACTGTCACCTCATCCCTGTGTCCTTCCCAAGCCTCCCATCCCATCCCCTCGTCCCTGTGTCCCTCCCAAGCCTCCCATCCCATCACCTCGTCCCTGTGTTCCTCCCAAGCCTCCCATCCCATCACCTCGTCCCTGTGTCCTTCCCAAGCCTCCCATCCCATCACCTCGTCCCTGTGTCCTTCCCAAGCCTCCCATCCCATCACCTCGTCCCTGTGTCCTTCCCAAGCCTCCCATCCTACTGTCACCTCGTCCCTGTGTCCTTCCCAATCCTCCCATCCCATCCCCTCGTCCCTGTGTCCTTCCCAAGCCTCCCATCCCATCACCTCATCCCTGTGTCCTTCCCAAGCCTCCCATCCCATCACCTTGTCCCTGTGTCCCTCCCAAGCCTCCCATCCCATCACCTCGTCCCTGTGTCCCTCCCAAGCCTCTCCCATCCTAACACCTCGTCCCTGTGTCCCTCCCAAGCCTCCCATCCCAACACCTCTTCCCTGTGTCCTTCCCAAGCCTCCCATCCCAACACCTCGTCCCTGTGTCCCTCCTAAGCCTCCCATCCCATCACCTCGTCCCTGTGTCCCTCCCAAGCCTCCCATCCTACTGTCACCTTGTCCCTGTGAACTTCCCAAGCCTCCAATCCCATCACCCCGTCCCTGTGTCCTTCCCAAGCCTCCCATCACCCTGTCACCTCAAATCAAATGTTATTTGTCCCATGTGCCAAATACATCCTTAGTGTGAAATGAAATAAGAGTTAAGAAAATGCTTACGAAATAATCTAAAGTAAAAAATAATAATACTAACACAATACTGGTACCGGTACCAAGGCTATATACAGGGGGTACCGGTGCCAAGGCTATATACAGGGGGTACCGGTGCCAAGGCTATATACAGGGGGTACCGGTACCAAGTCTATATACAGGGGGTACCGGTACCAAGTCTATATACAGGGGGTACCGGTACCAAGGCTATATACAGGGGTACCGGTACCAAGGCTATATATACAGGGGGTACCAATATACAGGGGGTACAAGTCAATATACAGGGGGTACCGGTACCAAGTCTATATACAGGGGGTACCGGTACCAAGTCAATATACAGGGGGTACCGGTACCAAGGCTATATACAGGGGGTACAGGTACCAAGGCTATATACAGGGGGTACCGGTACCAAGGCTATATACAGGAGTACCGGTACCAAGGCTATATACAGGGGGTACCGGTACCAAGGCTATATACAGGGGGTAAGGGTACCAAGGCTATATACAGGGGCTACCGGTACCAAGTCTATATACAGGGGGTACCGGTACCAAGTCAATATACAGGGGTACAGGTACCAAGGCTATATACAGGGGGTACCGGTACCAAGGCTATATACAGGGGTATCGGTACCAAGGCTATATACAGGGGGTATCGGTACCAAGGCTATATACCGGGGTACCGGTACCAAGTCAATATACAGGGGGTACCGGTACCAAGGCTATATACAGGGGGTACCAGTACCAAGTCAATATACAGGGGGTACCGGTACCAAGGCTATATACAGGGGGTACAGGTACCAAGGCTATATACAGGGGGTACCGGTACCAAGGCTATATACAGGAGTACCGGTACCAAGGCTATATACATGGGGTACCGGTACCAAGGCTATATACAGGGGGTACAGGTACCAAGGCTATATACAGGCGGTATCGGTACCAAGGCTATATACAGGGAGTACCGGTACCAAGGCTATATACAGGGGGTACCGGTACCAAGGCTATATACAGGAGTACCGGTACCAAGGCTATATACAGGGGTACCGGTACCAAGGCTATATACAGGGGGTACCGGTATCAAGGCTATATACAGGGGGTACAGGTACCAAGGCTATATACAGGGGGTACAGGTACCAAGGCTATATACAGGCGGTATCGGTACCAAGGCTATATACAGGAGTACCGGTACCAAGGCTATATACAGGGGGTACAGGTACCAAGGCTATATACAGGGGGTACAGGTACCAAGGCTATATACAGGGGGTACCGGTACCAAGGCTATATACAGGAGTACCGGTACCAAGGCTATACACAGGGAGTACCGGTACCAAGTCTATATAAATCAAATCAAATCAAATGTTATTTGTCACATACACATGGTTAGCAGATGTTAATGCGAGTGTAGCGAAATGCAGGGGTACCAGTAGCAAGTCAATATACAGGGGGTACCGGTACCAAGTCTATATACAGGGGGTACCGGTACCAAGTCAATATACAGGTGGTACCGGTACCAAGGTTATATACAGGTACCAAGGCTATATACAGGGGGTACCGGTGCCAAGGCTATATACAGGGGGTACCGGTACCAAGGCTATATACAGGGGTATAGGTACCAAGGCTATATACAGGGGGTACAGGTACCAAGGCTATATACAGGCGGTATCGGTACCAAGGCTATATACAGGAGTACCGGTACCAAGGCTATATACAGGGGGTACCAGTACCAAGTCAATATACAGGGGGTACCGGTACCAAGGCTATATACAGGGGGTACAGGTACCAAGGCTATATACAGGCGGTATCGGTACCAAGGCTATATACAGGGGTACCGGTACCAAGGCTATATACAGGGGGTACCGGTACCAAGGCTATATACAGGAGTACCGGTACCAAGGCTATATACAGGGGTACCGGTACCAAGGCTATATACAGGGAGTACCGGTACCAAGGCTATATACAGGAGTACCGGTACCAAGGCTATATACAGGGGGTACCGGTACCAAGGCTATATACAGGGGGTACCGGTGCCAAGGCTATATACAGGGGGTACCGGTGCCAAGGCTATATACAGGGGGTACCGGTACCAAGTCTATATACAGGGGGTACCGGTACCAAGTCTATATACAGGGGGTACCGGTACCAAGTCTATATACAGGGGGTACCGGTACCAAGTCAATATACAGGGGGTACCGGTACCAAGGTTATATACAGGTACCAAGGCTATATACAGGGGGTACCGGTACCAAGGCTATATACAGGGGGTACCGGTACCAAGTCTATATACAGGGGTACCGGTACCAAGTCTATATACAGGGGTACCGGTACCAAGGCTATATACAGGGGTACCGGTACCAAGTCTATATACAGGGGGTACCGGTACCACGGTTATATACAGGTACCAAGGCTATATACAGGGGGTACCGGTGCCAAGGTATATACAGGGGTACAGGTACCAAGACTATATACAGGGGTACCGGTGCCAAGTCAATATACAGGGGGTACAGGTACCAAGGCTATATACAGGGATACAGATACAAAGGCAATATACAGGGGGTACAGGTACCAAGGCTATATACAGGGGGTACAGGTACCAAGACTATATACAGGGAGTACCGGTACCAAGTCAATATACAGGGGGTACAGGTACCAAGGCTATATACCGGGGTACCGGTACCAAGGCTATATACAGGGGGTACAGGTACCAAGACTATATACAGGGAGTACCGGTACCAAGTCAATATACAGGGGGTACAGGTACCAAGGCTATATACAGGGGGTACCGGTACCAAGACTATATACAGGGGGTACCGGTACCAAGGCTATATACAGGGGGTACAGGTACCAAGGCTATATACACGGGGTATCGGTACCAAGGCTATATACAGGGGGTACAGGTACCAAGGCTATATACAGGGGTATCGGTACCAAGGCTATATACAGGGGGTACCGGTACCAAGGCTATATACAGAGGGTACCGGTACCAAGGCTATATACAGGGGGTACCGGTACCAAGGCTATATACAGGGGTTTCGGTACCAAGGCTATATACAGGGGGTACAGGTACCAAGACTATATACAGGAGTACCGGTACCAAGTCAATATACAGGAGTACCGGTACCAAGTCAATATACAGGGGGTACTGGTACCAAGGCCATATACAGGGGGTACCGGTGCCAAGGCTATATACAGGGGGTACAGGTACCAAGACTATATACAGGAGTACCGGTACCAAGTCAATATACAGGGAGTACCGGTACCAAGTCAATATACGGGGGTACTGGTACCAAGGCCATATACAGGGGGTACCGGTGCCAAGGCTATATACAGGGGGTACCGGTACCAAGGCTATATACAGGGGGTATCGGTACCAAGGCTATATACAGGGGTATCGATACCAAGGCTATATACAGGGGTACCGGTACCAAGGCTATATACAGGGGTACCGGTACCAAGGCTATATACAGGGGTATCGGTACCAAGGCTATATACAGGGGGGCTATCGGTACCAAGGCTATATACAGGGGTACCGGTACCAAGGCTATATACAGGGGTACTGGTACCAAGGCCATATACAGGGGGTACCGGTACCAAGGCTATATACAGGGGGTACCGGTACCAAGTCAATATATAGGGGTACCGGTACCAAGGCTATATACAGGGGTATCGGTACCAAGGCTATATACAGGGGTACCGGTACCAAGGCCATATACAGGGGGTACCGGTACCAAGGCTATATACGGGGCTTCTGGTACCAAGGCTATATACAGGGGGTACCGGTACCAAGGCTATATACAGGGGGTACCGGTACCAAGTCTATATACAGGGGTACCGATACCAAGTCAATATACAGGGGGTACCGGTACCAAGTCTATATACAGGGGGTACCGGTACCAAGTCAATATACAGGGGGTACCGGTACCAAGGCTATATACAGGGGGTACAGGTACCAAGGCTATATACAGGGGGTACCGGTACCAAGGCTATATACAGGAGTACCGGTACCAAGGCTATATACAGGGGGTACCGGTACCAAGGCTATATACAGGGGGTAAGGGTACCAAGGCTATATACAGGGGCTACCGGTACCAAGTCTATATACAGGGGGTACCGGTACCAAGTCAATATACAGGGGGTACAGGTACCAAGGCTATATACAGGGGGTACCGGTACCAAGGCTATATACAGGGGGTATCGGTACCAAGGCTATATACAGGGGGTATCGGTACCAAGGCTATATACCGGGGGTACCGGTACCAAGTCAATATACAGGGGGTACCGGTACCAAGGCTATATACAGGGGGTACCAGTACCAAGTCAATATACAGGGGGTACCGGTACCAAGGCTATATACAGGGGGTACAGGTACCAAGGCTATATACAGGGGGTACCGGTACCAAGGCTATATACAGGGAGTACCGGTACCAAGGCTATATACATGGGGTACCGGTACCAAGGCTATATACAGGGGGTACAGGTACCAAGGCTATATACAGGGGGTACAGGTACCAAGGCTATATACAGGCGGTATCGGTACCAAGGCTATATACAGGAGTACCGGTACCAAGGCTATATACAGGGGGTGGTACCAAGGCTATATACAGGAGTACCGGTACCAAGGCTATATACAGGGGGCTACCGGTACCAAGGCTATATACAGGGGGTACCGGTATCAAGGCTATATACAGGGGGTACAGGTACCAAGGCTATATACAGGGGGTACAGGTACCAAGGCTATATACAGGCGGTATCGGTACCAAGGCTATATACAGGGAGTACCGGTACCAAGGCTATATACAGGGGGTACAGGTACCAAGGCTATATACAGGGGTACAGGTACCAAGGCTATATACAGGGGGTACCGGTACCAAGGCTATATACAGGGAGTACCGGTACCAAGGCTATACACAGGAGTACCGGTACCAAGTCTATATAAATCAAATCAAATCAAATGTTATTTGTCACATACACATGGTTAGCAGATGTTAATGCGAGTGTAGCGAAATGCAGGGGGTACCAGTAGCAAGTCAATATACAGGGGGTACCGGTACCAAGTCTATATACAGGGGGTACCGGTACCAAGTCAATATACAGGGGGTACCGGTACCAAGGTTATATACAGGTACCAAGGCTATATACAGGGGGTACCGGTGCCAAGGCTATATACAGGGGGTACCGGTACCAAGGCTATATACCGGGGGTACCGGTACCAAGGCTATATACAGGGGGTACAGGTACCAAGGCTATATACAGGCGGTATCGGTACCAAGGCTATATACAGGGAGTACCGGTACCAAGGCTATATACAGGGAGTACCGGTACCAAGTCTATATACAGGGGGGGTACCGGTACCAAGGCTATATACAGGGGGTACCAGTACCAAGTCAATATACAGGGGGTACCGGTACCAAGGCTATATACAGGGGTACAGGTACCAAGGCTATATACAGGCGGTATCGGTACCAAGGCTATATACAGGAGTACCGGTACCAAGGCTATATACAGGGGGTACCGGTACCAAGGCTATAATGGGGAGTACCGGTACCAAGGCTATATACAGGAGTCCGGTACCAAGGCTATATACAGGAGTACCGGTACCAAGGCTATATACAGGAGTACCGGTACCAAGGCTATATACAGGGGGTACCGGTACCAAGGCTATATACAGGGGGTACCGGTACCAAGGCTATATACAGGGGGTACCGGTACCAAGTCTATATACAGGGGTACCGGTACAGAGTCAAGGCTATATACAGGGGTACCGGTACCAAGTCTATATACAGGGGGCTATATACCAAGGCTATATACAGGGGGTACCGGTACCAAGTCTATATACAGGGGGTACCGGTACCAAGGTTATATACAGGTACCAAGGCTATATACAGGGGGTACCGGTACCAAGGCTATATACAGGGGGTACCGGTACCAAGTCTATATACAGGGGGTACCGGTACCAAGTCTATATACAGGGGGTACCGGTACCAAGGCTATATACAGGGGGGTACCGGTACAAGTCTATATACAGGGGGTACCGGTACCAGGTTATATACAGGTACCAAGGCTATATACAGGGGGTACCGGTGCCAAGGCTATATACAGGGGGTACAGGTACCAAGACTATATACAGGGAGTACCGGTACCAAGTCAATATACAGGGGGGTACAGGTACCAAGGCTATATACCGGGGTACCGGTACCAAGGCTATATACAGGGGGTACAGGTACCAAGGCTATATACAGGGGGTACAGGTACCAAGACTATATACAGGGAGTACCGGTACCAAGTCAATATACAGGGGGTACAGGTACCAAGGCTATATACAGGGGTACAGGTAATGTGGAAGGCTATATACAGGGGTACAGGTACCAAGACTATATACAGGAGTACCGGTATCAAGTCAATATACAGGGGGTACAGGTACCAAGGCTATATACAGGGGTACCGGTACCAAGACTATATACAGTGGACCGGTACCAAGGCTATATACAGGGGGTACAGGTACCAAGGCTATATACACGGGTATCGGTACCAAGGCTATATACAGGGGGTACAGGTACCAAGGCTATATACAGGGGTATCGGTACAGAGTCAATGCTGGATATACAGGGGTACCGGTACCAATGTGGATATACAGAGGGTACCGGTACAAGTCAATATATACAGGGGGTACCGGTACCAAGGCTATATACAGGGGTTTTCTATACCAAGGCTATATACAGGGGTACAGGGAAGACTATATACAGGAGTACCGGTACAAGTCAATATACGGGGCTACTGGTACCAAGGCCATATACAGGGGGTATGTGCCAGGCTATATACAGGGGTACAGGTACCAAGACTATATACAGGAGTACCGGTACCAAGTCAATATACAGGAGTACCGGTACCAAGTCAATATAATGTGGGTATATACTGGTACCAAGGCCATACAGGGGGTCCGGTGGAGGCTATATACAGGGGTACCGGTACAGAGTCAATGTGGAGGCTATATACAGGGGGTACGGTACAGAGGCAATACAGGGGGCTATATACAGGCTATATACAGAGTCAATGTGGAAGGCTATATACAGGGGGTACAGAGTCAATGTGCTATATACAGGGGTATCGGTACAGAGCTAATGTGGAGGCTATATCAGGGGTACCAAGGCTATAATGTGGAGGCATATACAGGGTACCGGTACAAGGCTATATACAGGGTACTGGTACCAAGGCCATATACAGGGTCAATGTACCAGGCTATATACAGGGGTACCGGTACAGAGTCAATGTGGAGGGGGGTACCGGTACAGAGTCAAGTGCTATATACAGGGGGTATCGGTACAGAGGCAATGTGGAGGCTATATACAGGGGTACCGGTACAGAGTCAATGTGGAGGCTATATACAGGGGTACCGGTACAGAGGCATATGTGGTACCAAGGCTATATACAGGGGGTATCGGTACAAGGCTCAATGTACCAGGCTATATACAGGGGTACCGGTACAGAGTCAATGGAGCTATATACAGGGGGCACCGGTACCAAGGCTATATACAGGGGTATCGATACAGGCTACATACAGGGGGCAATGGTACCAAGGCTATATACAGGGGTACCGGTACAGAGGCTATATACAGGGGTATCGGTACAGAGTCAATGTGGAGGCTATATACAGGGGTATCGGTACCAATGGGAGGCTATATACAGGGGGTACAGGACCAAGGCTATATACAGGGGTACTGGTACAAGGGGTGGAGGCTATATACAGGGGGTACCGGTACAGAGTCAATGTGGAGGCTATATACAGGGGTACCGGTACAGAGTCAAAGGCTATATACAGGGGGTACCGGTACCAGAGTCAATACAGTGGAGAGCTATATACAGGGGTACCGGTCAATGTGGAGGCTATATACAGGGGTACCGGTACAGAGTCAATGTGGAGGCTATATACAGGGGTACCGGTACAGTAGTCAATGTGGAGGCTATATACAGGGGGTACACCGGTACAGAGTCAATGTAGAGGCTATATACAGGTACAGGAGTCAATGTGGAGGCTATATACAGGGGTACCGGTACCAAGTCAATGTGGAGCTATATACAGGGGGTACCGGTACCAGAGGCAATGTGGGGGGTATATACCAGGGCCATATACAGGGTCAATGTGGACCAAGGCTATATACAGGGGTCAGTACCAAGGCTATATACAGGGGGTACCAGTACAGAAGGCTATATAGAGCAGGGGTACCGGTACCAAGTCAAGAGCTCAAGGGGGCTATATACAGGGGGCCAAGGTACAGGGTCAATGTGGAAGGCTATATACAGGGGGTACAGGTCAATGTGGAGGCTATATACAGGGGGCTACCGGTACAGAGGCAATGTGGAGGGGGTACAGGGTACCAGGTATATACAGGGGGTACAATGTACCAAGGCTATATACAGGGGTACCGGTACCAAGGCTATATACAGGGGGCTATATAAGGCTATATACAGGGGGTACAGGTCAATGTGGAAGGCTATATACAGGGGTACCGGTACCAGGCTATATACAGGGGGTATCGATACCAAGGCTATATACAGGGGTACCGGTACCAAGGCTATATACAGGGTACCGGTACCAAGGCTATATACAGGGGGTACCGGTACAGAGTCAAGGCTATATACAGGGGGTACGGTACAGAGTCAATGTGGCTATATACAGGGGGTACAGAGTCAACAAGGCTATATACAGGGGGCACTGGTACCAAGGCCATATACAGGGGGTACCGGTACCAAGGCAATGTACAGGGGGTACTATATACAGGGGGACTGGTACAGGTCAATGTGGGCTATATACAGGGGGCACGGTACCAGAGTCAATAGGCTATATACAGGGGGTACCGGTACATATACAATGTGGACCGGCTATATACAGGGCACCGGTACAGAGTCAATGTGCTATATACAGGGGGTACCGTACAGAGTCAATGTGGAGGCTATATACAGGGGTACTGGTACAGAGGCAATGTACAGGGGGTATATACAAGGCTATATACAGGGTAATGTGGAAGGCTATATACAGGGGGTACCGGTACCAGAGTCAATGGCTATATACAGGGGGTACAGACCAATGTGGCTATATACAGGGGGTACCGGTACCAAGTCAATATACAGGGGTACAGGTACCAATGTGGAGGCTATATACAGGGGGTACAGGTCAATGTGGAGGCTATATACAGGGGGTACCGGTACAAGTCAATGGCTATATACAGGGGGTACCGGTACCAAGGCTATATACAGGGGTACCGGTACCAAGTCAATGTAGGGGGTATACAGAAGGCTATATAGAGTCAATGTGGACCAAGGCTATATACAGGGGTACCGGTACCAATGTGGAGCTATATACAGGGGGGTACAGAGTCAATGTGGAGGCTATATACAGGGGGTACCGGTACCAAGTCAATGTACAGGCTATATACCGGGGTACCAGTACAAGTGGAGGCTATATACAGGGGTACCGGTACCAATGTGGAGGCTATATACAGGGGGTACCCACCAATGTGCTATATACAGGGGTACACTGGTACCAAGGCTATATACAGGGGGGTACAGGTACCAGGGTACAGGGGTATGGTGGAAGGCTATATACAGGGGTACCGGTACAGGCAATGTCCAAGTCAGGCTATATACCGGGTACCGGTATACAGAGTCAGGCAAGGCTATATACAGGGGGTACGGTACAGAGTCATATACAGGGGCTATATACAGGTACCAAGGTACAGGGAGCAATGCACCAAGGCTATATACAGGGGTACCGGTACCAAGGCTATATACAGGGGGTACCGGTACCAAGGCTATATACAGGGGGTACGGTACCAAGTCAATGTGGAGGGGGTACAGGGTGCAGGTACCAGAGTCTCAATATTAGGGTAATGGAGGCTATATACAGGGGTACCGGTACCAAGGCAATACAGGGGTATATACAGGGAGGCGGTACAGGGGGTGGAGGCTATATACAGGGGTACACTACAGAGTCAATGTGGAGGCTATATACAGGGGGTACCGGCACCAAGTCAATGTAGAGCCAGGGAACACCGGTACCAGAGTCAATGTAGAGGCTATATACAGGGGGTACCGGTCAATGTGGAGGCTATATACAGGGGTACACTGGTACAGAGTCAATACAGGGGGTAACCGAAGGCTATATACAGGGGGTACCGGTACAGGCTCAATACAGTGGGGCTATATACAGGGGGCACCGGTACCAATGGCTATATAGGGGTACCGGTCAATGTAAGCTATCACAGGGGGTACCACCAAGCTATATACAGGGGTACCGGCACCAAGGCTATATACAGGGGTAGTACCGGTACCAAGGCTAATACAGGCCAAGCTATATACAGGGGGCACCGGTACCAAGGCAATGCTACAGGGGGCCATATCACCAAGGGTACCAACCAGGGGGCCACTGCCTGTTCACCCCGCTATATACAGGGAGGTAAGGTACAGGTCAATGTGGAGGCTATAAAGGTTCAGGTATCCAAGGCTATATACAGGGGGTACCGGTACCACTGTAGAGCTATATACAGGGGGTACCAGTACACTGTCAATGTGGGTCTCTACTACTTTATATCAGGGGGTACAGAAGTAATGTAAGTCTATATACAGGGGGTACAGAGTCAATGTGGAGGCTATATATAGGTACCGGCACCAATTGCTATATACAGGGGCACCGTACCTAGTCTATATATACAGGTACCTTATATATACAATCACTACCAAGGCGAACTATACAGGGGTTTACCGGTACTTATCTCAATATATAGGGGTACCCATACCAGAGTCAATACAGGGGGTACAGGCCAATGGCTATATACAAGGGGTACCGGTACATATTCTTTATGGAGTATATACAGGGGTTTTTTTTACGGTACCAAGTTAATTAGAGCTATATACAGGGGAACCAATCACCAAGGCATTTCGCTACAGGGCACTGGTAACAAGGCTATATACAGGGGGCACAGGGTGACAAAATATATATTTGGGCCAATACCAATGTGGAGAAGGCTATATACAGGGGCACCGGTACAGGCTAGTCAATGTGGGCTATATACAGGGGTACCGGTACCAGAGTCAATGTGGAGCTATATACAGGGTTAAAGGTACCAGAGTCAATGTAGAGGCTATACCGGGTACCAAGGCTATATACAGGGGCAATGTAAAAGGCTATATACAGGGAGTACAGGTACCAAGTCAATGGAGCATGGAGGCTATATACAGGGGTACCGGTACCAAGGTATATACAGGGGATACAGGTCAATGTGGAGGCTATATACAGGGGGTAAAGGTACAGAGTCAATAGGAGGCTATACAGGGGTAAGGTACCAAGTCAATGTACAGAGGCTATATACAGGGAGTAAAGGTACCAAGTCAATGGGGAGGCTATATACAGGGATACAGGTACCCAAGTCAATGTGGAGGCTATATACAGGGAGTACCGGTACAGAGTCAATGTGGAGGCTATATACAGGGGTACCCGTACAGTAATGTAAATATATACAGTCAATGTCAATGTGAGGCTATATACAGGGTACCGGTACCAAG
>NC_056432.1:3011503-3041503 GCF_018296145.1 Oncorhynchus tshawytscha
TCTATTCTGTGGTCTGTGTTATTTCTGTGCTCTGTGTTCTATTCTGTGATCTATTCTGTGTTCTGTGTTCTATTATGTGTTCTATTCTGTGTTATGTGTTCTATTCTGTGTTCTATTATGTGTTCTATTCTGTGTTATGTGTTCTATTCTGTGTTCTATTCTGTGTTCTATTATGTGTTCTATTCTTCTGTTCTATTATGTGTTCAAATCTGTGTTATGTGTTCTATTCTGTTATGTGTTCTATTCTGTGTTCTATTCTGTGTTATGTGTTCTATTCTGTGTTCTATTCTGTGTTATGTGTTCTATTCTGTGATCCATTCTGTGTTCTGTGTTCTATTATGTGTTCTATTCTGTGTTATGTGTTCTATTCTGTGTTCTATTATGTGTTCTATTCTGTGTTATGTGTTCTATTCTGTGTTCTGTGTTCTATTATGTGTTCTATTCTGTGTTATGTGTTCTATTCTGTGTTCTATTATGTGTTCTATTCTGTGTTATGTGTTCTATTCTGTGTTCTGTGTTCTATTATGTGTTCTATTCTGTGTTCTATTCTGTGTTCTATTATGTGTTCTATTCTGTGTTATGTGTTCTATTCTGTGTTCTGTGTTCTATTCTGTGTTCTGTCTTCTATTCTGTGTTCTGTCTTCTATTCTGTGGTCTGTGTTATTTCTGTGCTCTGTGTTCTATTCTGTGATCTATTCTGTGTTCTGTGTTCTATTATGTGTTCTATTCTGTGTTATGTGTTCTATTCTGTGTTCTATTATGTGTTCTATTCTGTGTTATGTGTTCTATTCTGTGTTCTATTCTGTGTTCTATTATGTGTTCTATTCTGTGTTCTATTATGTGTTCAATTCTGTGTTATGTGTTCTATTCTGTGTTATGTGTTCTATTCTGTGTTCTATTCTGTGTTCTGTGTTCTATTATGTGTTCTATTCTGTGTTATGTGTTCTATTCTGTGTTATGTGTTCTATTCTGTGTTATGTGTTCTATTCTGTGTTCTGTGTTCTATTATGTGTTCTATTCTGTGTTATGTGTTCTATTCTGTGTTATGTGTTCTATTCTGTGTTATGTGTTCTATTCTGTGTTCTATTCTGTGTTCTATTCTGTGTTCTGTGTTCTATTATGTGTTCTATTCTGTGTTATGTGTTCTATTCTGTGTTATGTGTTCTATTCTGTGTTCTATTCTGTGTTATGTGTTCTATTATGTGTTCTATTCTGTGTTATGTGTTCTATTCTGTGATCCATTCTGTGTTCTGTGTTCTATTATGTGTTCTATTCTGTGTTATGTGTTCTATTCTGTGTTCTATTCTGTGTTATGTGTTCTATTATGTGTTCTATTCTGTGTTATGTGTTCTATTCTGTGTTATGTGTTCTATTCTGTGTTATGTGTTCTATTCTGTATTCTGTTCTGTGTGTTCTGTGTTCTTCTGTTATGTGTTCTATTATGTGTTATGTGTTCTATTCTGTGTTCTATTATATGTTCTATTCTGTGTTATGTGTTCTATTCTGTGTTCTGTGTTCTATTATGTGTTCTATATTCTGTGTTCTATTCTGTGTTCTATTATGTGTTCTATTCTGTGTTATGTGTTCTATTCTGTGTTCTGTGTTCTATTATGTGTTCTATTCTGTTATGTTTCTATTCTGTGTTCTATTCTATTCTGTGTTATGTGTTCTATTATGTGTGTCTATTATGTGTTCTATTATGTGTGTGTTCTATTCTGTGTTATGTGTTCTATTATGTGTTCTATTCTGTGTTCTATTATGTGTTCTATTCTGTGTTCTATTATGTGTTCTATTATGTGTTCTATTCTGTGTTATGTGTTCTATTCTGTGTTCTATTCTGTGTTCTATTCTGTGTAATGTGTTCTATTCTGTGTTCTATTCTGTGTAACATAACACAGAATAGAACACAGAATACAGAACAGAAAACAGATTAGAATAAATAACACAGAATAGAACACATTACACAAATAGAACACAGAATAGAAACACAGAATAGAACACATGTTCTATTCTGTGTTCTATTCTGTGTAATGTGTTCTATTCTGTGTTATTTATTCTAATCTGTTTTCTGTTCTGTATTCTGTGTTCTATTCTGTGTTATGTGTTCTATTCTGTGTTCTATTCTGTGTAATGTGTTCTATTCTGTGTTATGTATTCTAATCTGTTTTCTGTTCTGTGTTCTGTGTTCTATTCTGTGTTCTATTCTGTTCTATTCTATCAGATGTGGTATAATGACATGAGCAGATTCCACAAAGCCTACAGTCTAAAATATAATTCCTGGAGTATCCTATAGGGGCTCTTCATATTGTAACTGTGGGGAAACACCTATAATTATTCAAAGAACCCTTTAAAATGTTAGTGGCAAGCAGAATAAACAAATCTAAACATGAGGGAAACTCCCAGCAGATTCCCAAGTCCAATGGGTTTATCCCCTGGCGTGTTGATGTTGATGTTCTCCGTATCCATAGACAAGTCCAATGGGTTTATCCCCTGGCGTGTTGATGTCCTCCGTATCCATAGACAAGTCCAATGGGTTTATCCCCTGGCGTGTTGATGTTCTCCGTATCCATAGACAAGTCCAATGGGTTTATCCCCTGGCGTGTTGATGTTGATGTTCTCCGTATCCATAGACAAGTCCAATGGGTTTATCCCCTGGCGTGTTGATGTTCTCCGTATCCATAGACAAGTCCAATGGGTTTATCCCCTGGCGTGTTAATGTTGATGTTCTCCGTATCCATAGACAAGTCCAATGGGTTTATCCCTGGCGTGTTGATGTCCTCCGTATCCATAGACAAGTCCAATGGGTTTATCCTGGCGTGTTGATGTTCTCCGTATCCATAGACAAGTCCAATGGGTTTATCCCTGGCGTGTTGATGTTGATGTCCTCCGTATCCATAGACAAGTCCAATGGGTTTATCCCTGGCGTGTTGATGTCCTCCGTATCCATAGACAAGTCCAATGGGTTTATCCCCTGGCGTGTTGATGTCCTCCGTATCCATAGACAAGTCCAATGGGTTTATCCCCTGGCGTGTTGATGTTCTCCGTATCCATAGACAAGTCCAATGGGTTTATCCCCTGGCGTGTTGATGTTCTCCGTATCCATAGACAAGTCCAATGGGTTTATCCCCTGGCGTGTTGATGTCCTCCGTATCCATTGACAAGTCCAATGGGTTTATCCCTGGCGTGTTGATGTTGATGTCCTCCGTATCCATAGACAAGTCCAATGGGTTTATCCCTGGCGTGTTGATGTTGATGTTCTCCGTATCCATAGACAAGTCCAATGGGTTTATCCCTGGCGTGTTGATGTTGATGTTGATGTTCTCCGTATCCATAGACAAGTCCAATGGGTTTATCCTGGCGTGTTGATGTTGATGTTGATGTTCTCCGTATCCATAGACAAGTCCAATGGGTTTATCCCCTGGCGTGTTGATGTTGATGTTGATGTTCTCCGTATCCATAGACAAGTCCAATGGGTTTATCCCTGGCGTGTTGATGTTGATGTTGATGTTGATGTTCTCCGTATCCATAGACAAGTCCAATGGGTTTATCCTGGCGTGTTGATGTTGATGTTGATGTTCTCCGTATCCATAGACAAGTCCAATGGGTTTATTCCCTGGCGTGTTGATGTTGATGTTCTCCGTATCCATAGACAAGTCCAATGGGTTTATCCCCTGGCGTGTTGATGTCCTCCGTATCCATAGACAAGTCCAATGGGTTTATCCCTGGCGTGTTGATGTTGATGTTCTCCGTATCCATAGACAAGTCCAATGGGTTTATCCCCTGGCGTGTTGATGTTCTCCGTATCCATAGACAAGTCCAATGGGTTTATCCTGGCGTGTTGATGTCCTCCGTATCCATTGACAAGTCCAATGGGTTTATCCCCTGGCGTGTTGATGTTGATGTCCTCCGTATCCATAGACAAGTCCAATGGGTTTATCCCCTGGCGTGTTGATGTTGATGTTCTCCGTATCCATAGACAAGTCCAATGGGTTTATCCCTGGCGTGTTGATGTTGATGTTGATGTTCTCCGTATCCATAGACAAGTCCAATGGGTTTATCCCTGGCGTGTTGATGTTGATGTTCTCCGTATCCATAGACAAGTCCAATGGGTTTATCCCCTGGCGTGTTGATGTCCTCCGTATCCATAGACAAGTCCAATGGGTTTATCCCTGGCGTGTTGATGTTCTCCGTATCCATAGACAAGTCCAATGGGTTTATCCCTGGCGTGTTGATGTCCTCCGTATCCATAGACAAGTCCAATGGGTTTATCCCTGGCGTGTTGATGTTCTCCGTATCCATAGACAAGTCCAATGGGTTTATCCCTGGCGTGTTAATGTTGATGTTCTCCGTATCCATAGACAAGTCCAATGGGTTTATCCCCTGGCGTGTTGATGTTGATGTTCTCCGTATCCATAGACAAGTCCAATGGGTTTATCCCCTGGCGTGTTGATGTTGATGTTCTCCGTATCCATAGACAAGTCCAATGGGTTTATCCCTGGCGTGTTGATGTTGATGTTCTCCGTATCCATAGACAAGTCCAATGGGTTTATCCCTGGCGTGTTGATGTTGATGTCCTCCGTATCCATAGACAAGTCCAATGGGTTTATCCTGGCGTGTTGATGTTGATGTCCTCCGTATCCATAGACAAGTCCAATGGGTTTATCCCCTGGCATGTTGATGTTCTCCGTATCCATTGACAAGTCCAATGGGTTTATTCCCTGGCGTGTTGATGTTGATGTCCTCCGTATCCATAGACAAGTCCAATGGGTTTATCCCCTGGCGTGTTGATGTTGATGTTCTCCGTATCCATAGACAAGTCCAATGGGTTTATCCCTGGCGTGTTGATGTTCTCCGTATCCATTGACAAGTCCAATGGGTTTATCCCCTGGCGTGTTGATGTTGATGTCCTCCGTATCCATAGACAAGTCCAATGGGTTTATCCCCTGGCGTGTTGATGTTGATGTTCTCCGTATCCATAGACAAGTCCAATGGGTTTATCCCTGGCGTGTTGATGTCCTCCGTATCCATAGACAAGTCCAATGGGTTTATCCCTGGCGTGTTGATGTTGATGTCCTCCGTATCCATAGACAAGTCCAATGGGTTTATCCCTGGCGTGTTGATGTCCTCCGTATCCATAGACAAGTCCAATGGGTTTATCCCTGGCGTGTTGATGTTCTCCGTATCAATAGACAAGTCCAATGGGTTTATCCCCTGGCGTGTTGATGTTGATGTTCTCCGTATCCATAGACAAGTCCAATGGGTTTATCCCCTGGCGTGTTGATGTTCTCCGTATCAATAGACAAGTCCAATGGGTTTATCCCCTGGCGTGTTGATGTTGATGTCCTCCGTATCCATAGACAAGTCCAATGGGTTTATCCCCTGGCGTGTTGATGTTCTCCGTATCCATAGACAAGTCCAATGGGTTTATCCCTGGCGTGTTGATGTTCTCCGTATCAATAGACAAGTCCAATGGGTTTATCCCTGGCGTGTTGATGTTCTCCGTATCAATAGACAAGTCCAATGGGTTTATCCTCTGGCGTGTTGATGTCCTCCGTATCCATAGACAAGTCCAATGGGTTTATCCTGGCGTGTTGATGTTGATGTCCTCCGTATCCATAGACAAGTCCAATGGGTTTATCCCCTGGCGTGTTGATGTTGATGTCCTCCGTATCCATAGACAAGTCCAATGGGTTTATCCCCTGGCGTGTTGATGTCCTCCGTATCCATAGACAAGTCCAATGGGTTTATCCCCTGGCGTGTTGATGTTGATGTCCTCCGTATCCATAGACAAGTCCAATGGGTTTATCCCCTGGCGTGTTGATGTCCTCCGTATCCATAGACAAGTCCAATGGGTTTATCCCCTGGCGTGTTGATGTTCTCCGTATCAATAGACAAGTCCAATGGGTTTATCCTGGCGTGTTGATGTTCTCCGTATCCATAGACAAGTCCAATGGGTTTATCCCCTGGCGTGTTGATGTTGATGTTCTCCGTATCCATAGACAAGTCCAATGGGTTTATCCCCTGGCATGTTGATGTTGATGTTCTCCGTATCCATAGACAGAATGAATCTGCATGGTGGTTGAACAGGTTTCCTGTTACGTTCATCAGAGATTTTGTGAAGTCTGTCAATCCCAAATGGTTTAATTATACAGATGTTTAACAACACATGCACACGACAGTATTCATACCTAGGTTTTTGTGGTAAATGTGAATGAAAAATCTGTTTTGATAATGGTTTTCATACACATACAATATCATTCAAAAGTTTGGTGTCGCTTAGAAATGTCCTTGTGTTTTAAAGAAGCAGCACATTTTTTAGTCCATTAAAATAACATCAAATTGATCAGTTTTACAGTGTAGAAACATTGTTAATGTTGTAAATGATTATATCTACATAGGCGTACAGAGGCCCATTATCAGCAACCATCATTCCTGTCTTCCAATGGCATGTTGTGTTAGCTAAGTTTATCATTTTAAAAGGCTAATTGATCATTAGAAACCCCTTTTGCGGCCTCCCGGGTGGCGCAGTGGTCTAAGGCACGGCATTGCAGGTTTGAGCCCAGGCTCTGGGTTTGAGTCCAGGCTCTGTCGCAGCTGGCCGTGACCGGGAGGTCCGTGGGGCGACGTACAATTGGCCTAGCATCGTCCGGGTTAGGGAGGGTTTGGCCGGCAGGGATATCCATGTCTTATCGTGTGCTAGTGACTCCTGTGGCGGGCCGGGCGCAGTGCACGCTGACCAGGTCGCTAGGTTTACGGTGTTTCCTCCGACACATTGGTGCGGCTGGCTTCCGGGTTGGATGGCCATTGTGTTAAGAAGCAGTGCGGCTTGGTTGGGTCGTGTTTTGGAGGACGCACGGCTCTCGACCTTAGCCTCTCCCGAGTCTGTACGGGAGTTGCAGCGATGAGACAAGACTGTAACTACCAATTGGATACCATGAAATTGAGTGGGGTAAAAACAACCTTTTGCAACTATGTTAGCACAGCTGAAAACTGTTGTCCTAATTAATGAAGCAATAAATCTGGCCTTCTTTAGACTAGTTGAGTATCTGGAGCATCAGTTTCAACTGTTCTGCCTTATTATCGACCATGCTGGTCATTTATGAACATTTGAACATCTTGGCCATGTTCTGTTATAATCTCCACCTGGCACAGCCAGAAGAGGACTGGCCACCCCACATAGCCTGGTTCCTCTCTAGGTTTCTTCCTAGGTTTTGGCCTTTCTAGGGAGTTTTTCCTAGCCACCGTGCTTCTACACCTGCATTGCTTGCTGTTTGGGGTTTTAGGCTGGGTTTCTGTACAGCACTTTGAGATATCAGCTGATGTACGAAGGGCTATGTAAATACATTTGATTTGATTTGATCAGCATTTGTGAGTACGATTACAGGCTCAAAATGCCCAGAAACAAAGACATTTATTCTGAAACTCGTCAGTCTATTCTTGTTCTGAGAAATGAGGGCTATTCCATGCTAGAAATGGCCAAGAAACTGAAAATCTGGTACAACGCTGTGTGCTACCCTTTCACAGAACAGCGTAAACTGGCTCTAACCCGAATAGAAAGAGGAGTTGGAGGCCCCAGTGCACAACTGAGCAAGAGGACAAGTACATCAGAGTGTCTAGTTTGAGAAACAGAAGCCTCACAAGTCCTCAACTGGCAGCTTCATTAAATAGTACCCACAAAACACCAGTCTCAACATCAACAGTGAAATGGCAACTCCGGGATGCTGGCCTGGGCAAAGTTTTAACAGTCACTATAAAATACATGCAAATTAGTATCCATTTTCCAAGCAAGATTGAAATGAACCCCTTTCGATGTGAAAACAAACACAAAAATGTCTGCCATATTCCCATAAGGATTTACGTTTTAGTTAAAAAATTATATACTTTTCTTGAAGTAGGCAAGTCAGTTAAGAACAAATTCTTATTTTCAATGATGGGCTAGGAACAGTGGGTTAACTGTCTTGTTCAGGGGCAGAATGACAGACTTTCAATTTGTCAACTCGGGGATTTGATCTTGCAACCTTTCGGCTACTAGTCCAACCCTCTAACCACTATGCTACCCTGCCGCACCTAAGGATTTACATCTGAGCTAAATTCCAATATTTCTATAATGATTTACATCGGAGCTAAATACCAATATTCCTATAATGATTGTGGTCGCTGATTGGTGGTCAGACCCACTCAGGTCAAGAGGAGAGAAAGAACAACACAGATCCCCATCCTAACCTCCCCATCCTAATCTCGCCATCCTTTCTCCCCATCCTAACCTCCCCATCCTAATCTCCCCACCCTGACCTCCCCACCCTAACCTCTCCATCCCAACCTCCCCACCCTAACCTCCCCATCCTAACCTCCCCATCCTATTCTCCCCATCCTAAAACATCCACATCCTAAAACCTCCCCATCCTAACCTCCCCATCTTATTCTCCCCATCCCATTCATCCCATCCTAAAACCTCCCCATCCTAATCTCCCCATCCAAAAACCTCCCCATCCAAAAACCTCCCCATCCTAACCTCCCCATCCCCTCCCCAAATGGCACCCTATTCCCTATGGGCCCTGTAGAGCCAAATGGCACCCTATTCCCTAAGGGCCCTGTAGAGCCAAATGGCACCCAATTCCCTAAGGGCCCTGTAGAGCCAAATGGCACCCTGTTAAAGGGAATGAGGTGCCAGTTAGGAGGCACCATTGTCCTCCAGTCCGGCTCCTATAACCATTTAAAGCCATAAATGAAAGTCCACTAACAGCATACTGCTCTTGACCAGCACTGTCAAGACTTTCAGGGTCTAGCAGGGACTTCAAAAACTAAGACCCAATATCGTGCATCACTTCTGACAAGAGCCCTATCAATCCCTGGCCAAACGTAGTGCACTAAATATAAAATAAATAAATAGGTTGCCATCTGGGATGCATCAAATACTTTTATATGAAAATTAGGAAATAGCGCTTAAGATGAAAGGTAAAAACCAAACAATGGCTGGTGAAATGGTCCTTTGTCTGAGCTGGATCGTTGCATTTTTAGGCACATTTATTGAACTGCAAAACTGCTGCACAGAACCTTATCTGGCTTCTCGATCTCTCAAACTTTAATTTATATTATGCAGAAATATAATTTGTGAATAAGAACAAAAAGTTAAGTGAACTTCATCAGAATCAAAAGGAGCCTGGGTAGAGGTAGGTTACATCACATGCTTGAGGGAGCTAATTTTGTGTTCAAGTTTAAGTTTAAGTTTAAGTCTTCCACCTTTTAGAAGAAGAAACCACGTTTAGTCATCACAACGGATAATCATAGTTAATCCCTAAACTACCTTCAAGGTACTGAGGAATTCAATGATTATGATTTAAATTCTAGCATGTCATGCACTTATGAAGAAGAACCATTTATGGACTATGATAATGTAGTGACAGACCTGTGACAGAACGACAAGATAATGCACAGCGGCTTGATCCTCTGCTATGTCTATCGTTGTACTGGTCCTCCCTGTCCTCACTATCTGGCCAAGTTGCAAAGTTAGAAGCCTTGCCTAGTTTTACAATTTATCTTCTTAAAATCTGATTTGAAACCTAACCCCAACATGAATCCTAACCCTACCCTTGTGCCTAACCCTAACCTTAACCCTTACTGATGTTAACCTTTCTGGTGTTAACCTTTTTTGACCTTTTTTGGCAAGACAGATCTTCCAAAGGTGGGGAGTGGCAATGTTTACCAAGGATCACCTTCAGTGCTCGGTTGTCTCCACCAAGTGTGTCCCCAAACAATTTGATTTGTTGGTTTTAAGTATTACACTTTCAAATAGCTTTGTTGACTGTTGATTGGTGTAGGCCTGTACCCTAAGGTCTCTCTAGGCCCCTTACACTAAATCTGAGTTTCTCCTGCTAGGTGACCTAAACTGGGACATGCTTAATTAAACCACCTGACCAAGTCCTAAAGCAATGGGACTCTCCAAATCTTTCTCAGATTATTACCAATCCCACAAGGTATGACTCCAAACATCCTTGATGTTATCCTCACAAATAATCCTGATAGGTATCAGTCTGGTGTTTTCTGTAATGACTTTAGTGATCACTGTTTTACAGCCTGTGTTTGCAATGTCTCTATGGGGGTGCTAGTCTCTATGGGGTGCCACAAGGTTCAATTCTCGGGCTGACTCTCTTCTCTGTATACATCAATGATGTCGCTCTTGTTACTGGTGTTTATCTGATCCACTTCAATGCAGACGACACCATTCTGTATACATCTGGCCCTTCTTTGGACACTGTGTTACCTCCAGATGAGCTTCAATGACAGACAACTCTCCTTCCGTGGCCTCCAACTGCTCTTAAATGCAAGTAAAACTAAATGCATGCTCTTCAACCGATCACTGCCCGCACCTGCCCGCCGGTCCAGCATCACTACTCTGGACGGTTCTGACTTATAATATAACTACACTATAAACTCTCCTTCCAGACTCACATTAAGCATCTCCAATCCAAAGTTAAATCTAGAATCAGCTTCCTATTTCGCAACAAAGCATCCTTCACTCATGCTGACCATCCTACCGATCCTCGACTTTGGCGATGTCATTTACAAAATAGCCTTCAACACTCTACTCAAAAAATTGGATGCAGTCTATCACAGTGCCATCCATTTTGTCACCAAAGCCCGATATAGTACCCACTACTGCCCTGACCTGTATGCTCTCATTTGCTGGCCCTTGCTTCATAATCGTCGCCAAACCCACTGGCTCCAGGTCATCTACAAGTCTCTGCTAGGTAAAGCCTCTCCTTATCTCAGCTCACTGGTCACCATAGCAACACCCACTCGTAGCACGCGCTCCAGCAGGTATATCTCACTGGTCACCCCCAAAGCCAATTCCTCCTTTGGTCGTCTTTCCTTATAGTTTTCTGCTGCCAATGACTGGAACGAACTGTAAGAATCTCTGAAGCTGGAGACTCTTACCTCCTTTACTAGCTTTAAGCACCAACTGTCAGAGCAGCTCACAGATCACTGCACCTGTACATAGCCCATCTGTAAACTGCCCATCTATCTACCTACCTCATCCCCATACTGTACCCATACTATACTCATCTTCTGCACATTGCTGTATTGTAATTACTTACTATTTTATTGCCCTTACCTCCCTCATCCTACCTCATTTCCACATGCTGTATATAGAGTTTTTCTACTGTATTATTGACTGTATGCCTGTTTATTCCATGTGTAACTTTGTGTTGTTGTCTGTGACGAACTGCTTTGCTTTATCTTGGCCAGGTCGCAGTTGTAAATGAGAACCTGTTCTCAACTAGCCTCCCCGGTTAAATAAAGCATAAATCAAATATAAATTTATAATTTATAATATAAAAAATGGCTGCTCAGTGAAAACGATCTGTCCTGATTATTCATAGATGCTTGCTAAAAAACTTTAATGCCTTCTTTCATGACCTGGCCTCTGTAAAATGGTATAATCAGCTGTCGAAGACTCTAGGACCTTCTTTTTTGATATCTTCTGTGGTATTGTTAACAAACACGCCCCCATAAAGTAAATGAGACTTAAAAACAGGTTCAGCCTCTGGTTCGACTGTGATCTGGCAGAGTTACTCCACCTGAAGAATTGCATTTGGTGAAAGGCTCAGCACACGCATACTCAGGCTATCCAGAAGGCCAACGTTAGTTACTTTAAGGAGCAGTTGTCTCTCTGTGGGTCCAACCCAAAGAAGTTCTGGAAAACAGTTAAAAACCTGGAGAATAAACCCTCCTCCTCACAGCTGCCCATGTCCCTTAATGTTGATGATGTGGTTGTTACTGACAAGGAGCACATGTTCCTTAATGTTGATGATGTGGTTGTTACTGACAAGGACCACATGTCCCTTAATGTTGATGATGTGGTTGTTACTGACAAGGAGCACATGTCCCTTAATGTTGATGTGGTTGTTACTGACAAGGAGCACATGGCTGAGTTCTTTAATCACCACTTCATTAAGTCAGGATTCCTATTGGACTCCCACCCTTCTAATGCAACTATCCCCGATGCCTCTCCCTCTTTTCCCCTGCCCCACTACAAAGTTTCTCCCTGCAGGCAATAACTGAGCCCGAGGTGCTAAAGGAACTCCTTAAACTTCTTCTCCTTAAACTTCTTCTTCTGCCCCTATCATCAACCAGCCTATCTCCGACCTTTAAAACATGTTTCTCCATTCTGGGGAGGTTCCCATTGCTTGGAAGGCGGTTTGTCCTTTATTTAAAATGGGATATCAAGCTGATCCTGTTATAGGCTTATTTCTATTGTGTTGGTAAAGTGTGGCAATAATCAACTGAGAGGGCTTTTCTTGATCAGATCAAATCAAATGTATTTATATAGCCGTTCGTACATCAGCTGATATCTCAAAGTGCTGTATAGAAACCCAGCCTAAAACCCCAAACAGCAAGCAATGCAGGTGTAGAAGCACGGTGGCTAGGAAAAACTCCCTAGAAAGGCCAAAACCTAGGAAGAAACCTAGAGAGGAACCAGGTTATGAGGGGTGGCCAGTCCTCTTCTGGCTGTGCCGGGTGGAGATTATAACAGAACATGGCCAAGATGTTGAAATGTTCATAAATGACCAGCACGGTTAAATAATAATAGTCACAGTAGTTGTCGAGGGTGCAACAGGTCATCACCTCAGGAGTAAATGTCAGTTGGCTTTTCATAGCCGATCATTGAGCGTATCTCTACCGCTCCTGCTGTCTCTAGAGAGTTGAAAACAGCAGATCTGGGACAGGTAGCACGTCCGGTGAACAGGTCAGGGTTCCATAGCCGCAGGCAGAACAGTTGAAACTGGAGCAGCAGCACGGCCAGGTGAACTGGGGACAGCAAGGAGTCATCATGCCAGGCAGTCCTGAGGCATGGTCCTAGGGTTCAGGTCCTCCTCCTCCGAGAGAGAGAGAGAGAGAAAGAGAGAGAGAGAGAGAGAGAGGAAGAGAAAGAGAGAATTAGAGAGAGCATACTTAAATTCACACAGGACACCAGATAAGACATGAGAAATACTCCAGATATAACACACTGACCCTACTCCCCCGACACATAAACTATTGCAGCATAAATACTGGAGTCTGAGACAGGAGGGGTCGGGAGACACTGTGGCCCCATCCGGTGATAGCCCCGGACAGGGCCAAACAGGCAGGATATAACTCCACCCACTTTGCCAAAGCACAGCCCCCACACCACTTGAGGGATATCTCCAACCACCAACTTACCATCCTGAGACAAGGCCGAGTATAGCCCACAAACATCTCTGCCACGGCACAACCCAAGGGTAGTATATAGTATTCTCTCTGGTATGCAATCTGGTTTCCGCTCAGGTTATGGATGTGTCACTGCAACCTTAAAGGTTCTCGATGATGTCACCATTGTCCTTGATTCTAAGCAATGTTGTGCTGCTATTTTTATTGACTTGGCCAAAGCTTTAGATATGGGAGACCATTCCATTCTTGTGGGCCGGCTAACGAGTATTGGTGTCTCGGAGGGGTCTATGGCCTGGTTTGCCAACTACCTCTCTCAAAGAGTCCAGTGTATAAACTCAACATCTGCTGTCTCAGCCACTGCCTGTCACCAAGGGAGTACCCCAAGGATCGATCCTAGACCCCACTCTCTTCTCAATTTACATCATCAACATAACTCAGGCGGTACGAAGCTCTCTCATGCATTTATATGCAGATGATACAGTCTTATACTCAGCTGGTCCCTCCCCGGATGTTGTGTTAAATGCTCTACAACAAAGCTTTCTTAGTGTCCAATAAGCTTTCTCTACCCTTAACCTTGTTCTGAACTCCTCCAAAACAAAGGTAATGTGGTTTGGTAAGAAGAATGCCCTTCTCCCCACCGGTGTGATTACTAGTATACATACAAGTACTTGGGAGTATGACTAGATGGTACACTGTCCTTCTCTCAGCACTTATCAAAGAAGCAGGCTAAAGTTAAATCTAGATTTGGTTTCCTCTATCGTAATCGCTCCTCTTTCGCCAAATTAACCCTGATTCAGATGAGCATCCTACCCATACTAGATTACGAAGACATCATTTATAGATCGACAGGTAAGGGTGCTCTCGAACGGCAAGATGTTCTTTACCATTCGGCCATCAGATTTGCCACCGATGCTCCTTATAGGACACATCACTGCACTCTATACTCTTCTGTAAATTGGTCATCTCTGTATACCCGTCACAAGACCCACTGGTTGATGCTTATTTATAAAACCCTCTTAGGCCTCACTCCCCCTATCTGAGATATCTACTGCAGCCCCCATCCTCCACATACAACACCCGTTCTGCCAGTCACTTTCTGTTAAAGGTCCCCACATTCTGTTAAAGGTCCCCAAAGTACACACATCCCTGGGTCACTCCTCTTTTCAGTTCACTGCAGCTGCGACTGGAAGGAGTTGCAACATACACTCAAACTGGACAGTTTTATCTCAGTCTCTTCATTCAAAGACTCAATCATGGACACTCTTTCTGACAGTTGTGGCTGTTTCGCGTGATGTATTGTTGTCTCTACCTTCTTGCCCTTTGTGCTGTTGTCTGTGCCCAATAACATTTGTACCATGTTTTTGCAGCTACCATGTTGTGATGCTACCATGTTGTGCTGCTACCATGTTGTAATGCTACCATGTTGTGCTGCTACCATGTTGTGTTGCTACCATGTTGTGTTGCTACCATGTTGTTGTCATGTTGTGTTGCTACCATGTTGTGTTGTCATGTTGTGTTGCTGCCATGTTGTGTTGTCATGTTGTGTTGCTACCATGCTGTGTTGTCATGTTGTGTTGCTACCATGTTGTGTTGTCATGTTGTGTTGCTACCATGCTGTGTTGTCATGTTGTGTTGCTACCATGTTGTGTTGTCATGTTGTGTTGCTACCATGCTGTGTTGTCATGTTGTGTTGCTACCATGTTGTGTTGTCATGTTGTGTTGCTACCATGCTGTGTTATCATGTTGTGTTGCTACCATGCTGTGTTGTCATGTTGTGTTGCTACCATGTTGTGTTGTCATGTTGTGTTGCTAACATGCTGTGTTGTCATGTTGTGTTGCTACCATGTTGTGTTGTCATGTTGTGTTGCTACCATGCTGTGTTGTCATGTTGTGTTGCTACCATGTTGTGTTGTCATGTTGTGTTGCTACCATGCTGTGTTGTCATGTGTCGCTGTGTTGTTGCCTTAGATCTCTCATTATGTAGTGTTGTGTTGTCTCTCTTGTCGTGATGTGTGTTTTGTCATTATTTATATATATTTATTTATTTATTTTTTCATCCCAGCCCGCGTGGCCGCAGGAGGCCTTATGCCTTTTGGTAGGCCGTCATTGTAAAATAAGAATTTGTTCTTAATTAACTGACTTGTCTAGTTAAATAAAAAAATATATTAAAAAAATTAACCAGACTGCTAACCTTATACCTGACCCTAACCTTAAATTAAGACCCAAGAAACGAATGTATGTTTTGAATTTTTATGACATGGCTCATTTTGATTTAGCAGCTTGGCCATCTAGTGGGAACCTCCTCTCCCCTGTGAGTATATTACTGTCCAGATAGACTTACTGTCAACCTACAGATAATGACTCAATAAATCCTAGAAGGCAGTTGGTCTCTGGAACCCTTTGGAACCCTTTGGAACCCTTTTCATCAGTAATGTGTCCATCTTCCCTGTTGGGGTGAACAGGTTAGCCCACAGTTAGCCCTGGGTAGTGGACTGGATAAATCACACAGAGACCCTTCCAGTCCCAGGCAGGGCTGGCCACAAGACAAAGCACCGTGGGGTTAGTAAGGGGGGTTAGCACCCGGGCTTAGCCTGCTAATAGGCCCAGATGGCAACAGTTAAGACACTGGAAGTAAGAGGACACTAAGAAGACAGACGCTAGTGTCAGAGAAAGAGAGAGAGAGCAACAGAGAGAGCAACAGAGAGAGCAACAGAGAGACAGAGAGATACAGAGAGAGAGAGAGACAAAGAGAGAGAGACAAAGAGAGAGACACAGAGAGAGAGACCTACTGTGATGGTCCGAGCCTAAACACAAAATAACACTAGACAATATGGAACACAAAGCTTTTACTATCTCATCCTGGAATATACAAGGTCAGAGGTCATCTGCCTTTGACCTAATGAGCAGGAACCCAGAATTCATCAAAGAATTGGAAATACAGACTTTGTCATCCTACAAGAAACCTGGTATAAAGGAGATGGACCCACTGGTTGCCCTCTAGGTTACAGAGAGCTGGTAGTCCCATCCACCACACTACCAGGTGGGTGGTATAGAGGAGATGGACCCACTTGTTGCCCTCTAGGTTGCAGAGAGCTGGTAGTCCCATCCACCACACTACCAGGTGGGTGGTATAGAGGAGATGGACCCACTGGTTGCCCTTCTAGGTTACAGAGAGCTGGTAGTCTCATCCACCACACTACCAGGTGGGTGGTATAGAGGAGATGGACCCACTGGTTGCCCTCTAGGTTACAGAGAGCTGGTAGTCCCATCCACCACACTACCAGGTGGGTGGTATAGAGGAGATGGACCCACTGGTTGCCCTTCTAGGTTACAGAGAGCTGGTAGTCTCATCCACCACACTACCAGGTGGGTGGTATAGAGGAGATGGACCCACTGGTTGCCCTTCTAGGTTACAGAGAGCTGGTAGTCTCATCCACCAAACTACCAGGTGTAAAACAGGAAAGAGACTGTATGCTAATTTGGTATAGAGGAACAACTGGTAGTATTTAATCAAATATTGGAATCAACTATTAAAGACTACCAGAACCCACTGGATTCTCCAATTACATTAAATTAACTTCAGCTCAAAAAGGCATGTGGTGTCGATGGTGTCCTAAATGAAATTATAAAATATACAGACCACAAATTTCAATTGGCTATACTTAAACTCTTTAACATCATCCTTAGCTCTGGCATCTTCCCCAATATTTGGAACCAAGGACTGATCACCCCAATCCACAAAAGTGGAGACAACTGTGGTCCCAATAACTACCGTGGGATATGAGTCGACAGCAACCTTGGGAAAAATCCTCTGCATTATCATTAACAGCAGACTTGTACATTTCCTCAGTGAAACCAATGTACTGAGCAAATGTCTAGTTGGGTTTGGACAAATTCCCATATGACAGACCACGTATTCACCCTGCACACCCTAATTAACAAACAAACAAAACAAAACGAAACAAAGCAGAGCAGAGGCAGAGGCAGAGGCAGAGGCAGAGGCAGAGGCAGAGGTAGAGCAGAGGCAGAGGCAGAGGCAGAGGTAGAGCAGAGGCAGAGGCAGAGGTAGAGCAGAGGCAGAGGCAGAGGCAGAGGTAGAACAGAGGCAGAGGCAGAGGCAGAGGTAGAGCAGAGGCAGAGGCAGAGGTAGAACAGAGGCAGAGGCAGAGGTAGAGCAGAGGCAGAGGCAGAGGCAGAGGCAGAGGCAGAGGCAGAGCAGAGGCAGAGGCAGAGGCAGAGGCAGAGGCAGAGGTAGAGGTAGAGCAGAGGCAGAGGCAGAGGCAGAGGTAGAGCAGAGGCAGAGGCAGAGGCAGAGGCAGAGGCAGAGGCAGAGGCAGAGGCAGAGGCAGAGGTAGAACAGAGGCAGAGGCAGAGGCAGAGGTAGAGCAGAGGCAGATGCAGAGGTAGAGGCAGAGGCAGAGGCAGAGGCAGAGGCAGAGGTAGAGCAGAGGCAGAGGCAGAGGTAGAGCAGAGGCAGAGGCAGAGGCAGAGGCAGAGCAGAGGCAGAGGCAGAGGCAGAGACAGAGGCAGAGGCAGAGGCAGAGGCAGAGGCAGAGGTAGAGGCAGAGACAGAGACAGAGGCAGAGGCAGAGGCAGAGGCAGAGGCAGAGGTAGAACAGAGGCAGAGGCAGAGGTAGAGCAGAGGCAGATGCAGAGGTAGAGGCAGAGGCAGAGGCAGAGGTAGAGCAGAGGCAGAGGCAGAGGTAGAGCAGAGGCAGATGCAGAGGTAGAGGCAGAGGCAGAGGCAGAGGTAGAGCAGAGGCAGAGGCAGAGGCAGAGGCAGAGGTAGAGCAGAGGCAGAGGCAGAGGCAGAGGCAGAGGCAGAGGCAGAGGCAGAGGCAGAGGCAGAGGCAGAGGCAGAGGTAGAACAGAGGCAGAGGTAGAGGCAGAGGCAGAGGCAGAGGCAGAGGCAGAGGCAGAGGCAGAGAGGAGGCAGAGGCAGAGGCAGAGGCAGAGAAGCCAGTTCTGAAATATGTACCATCCTGATGACTCTCTATGGCACAAGGTTCTAAGAATATTTAATGATCGGTAAGACTCTGCCTCTGCTTCTGCTCTGCCTCTGCTTCAGCACTGCCTCTGCTCTGCCTCAGCTCTGCCTGTGCTCTGCCTCTGCTCTGCCTCAGCTCTGCCTGTGCTCTGACTCAGCTCTGCCTGTGCTCTGCCTCTGCCTCTTCTTCAGCTTTGTTCAGCACTTGCTGTCGGCATCATTTATTTACTCAGAGAATGGAAGACCCAGTGGGGACACTACAGACCAGTAGGGACACTACAGATTAGTGGGGACACTACTGACTAATAGGTACACACGAGAGTGAGTGGGGACACTACAGACAGACACTACAGACCAGTGGGAACACTACAGACTAGTGGGAACACCACAGACTGGGTAGGGATACTACAGACCCATGTTGGACACTACAGACTGACTGGGAACACTACAGACTCAGTGTGGACACTACAGACGCAGTGTGGACACTACCGACCCAATGGGGACACTACAGACTGAGTGGGGACACTACAGACTGAGTGGGGACACTACAGACTAGTGGGAACACTACAGACTAGTGGGGACACTACAGACTGACTGGGGACACTACAGACTAGTGGGGACACTACAGACTAGTGGGGACACTACAGACTGACTGGGAACACTACAGACTAGTGGGAACACTACAGACTGAGTGGGGACACTACAGACTGAGTGGGAACACTACAGACTAGTGGGGACACTACAGACTAGTGGGGACACTACAGACTGAGTGGGGACACTAGAGACCATAGGGGACACTACAGACTAGTGGGAACACTACAGACTAGTGGGAACACTACAGACTAGTGGGGACACTACAGACTGAGTGGGAACACTACAGACTAGTGGGGACACTACAGACTGAGTGGGGACACTACAGACTAGTGGGAACACTACAGACCGAGTGGGAACACTACAGACTAGTGGGAACACTACAGACTGAGTGGGGACACTACAGACCAGTGGGAAAACTACAGACTAGTGGGGACACTAGAGGCCAGAGGGGACACTAGAGACCAGTGGGGACACTACAGACTGAGTGGGGACACTACAGACTAGTGGGAACACTACAGACCAGTGGGGACACTACAGACTAGTGGGAACACTACAGACTGAGTGGGGACACTACAGACTGAGTGGGGACACTACAGACTAGTGGGGACACTACAGACTGAGTGGGAACACTACAGACTAGTGGGAACACTACAGACTTGTGGGGACACTACAGACTAGTGGGAACACTACAGACTGAGTGGGGACACTACAGACTGAGTGGGGACACTACAGACTGAGTGGGGACACTACAGACTGAGTGGGGACACTACAGACTAGTGGGAACACTACAGACTAGTGGGGACACTACAGACTAGTGGGGACACTACAGACTAGTGAGGACACTACAGACTGAGTGGGAACACTACAGACTAGTGGGGACACTACAGACTAGTGGGGACACTACAGACTAGTGGGGACACTACAGACTGAGTGGGAACACTACAGACTAGTGGGGACACTACAGACTAGTGGGGACACTACAGACTGACTGGTGACACTACAGACTAGTGGGGACACTACAGACTGAGTGGGGACACTGGAGACCAGTGGGGACACTACAGACTAGTGGGGACACTACAGACTAGTGGGAACACTACAGACTGAGTGGGAACACTACAAACTAGTGGGAACACTACAGACTAGTGGGAACACTACAGACTAGAGGGGACACTACAGACTAGTGGGGACACTACAGACTAGTGGGGACACTACAGACTGAGTGGGAACACTACAGACCAGTGGGGACACTACAGACTAGTGGGGACACTACAGACTAGTGGGGACACTACAGACTGAGTGGGAACACTACAGACCAGTGGGGACACTACAGACTAGTGGGGACACTACAGACTAGTGGGGACACTACAGACTAGTGGGGACACTACAGACTGAGTGGGAACACTACAGACTAGTGGGGACACTACAGACTAGTGGGGACACTACAGACTAGTGGGGACACTACAGACTAGTGGGAACACTACAGACTAGTGGGAACACTACAGACTAGTGGGGACACTACAGACTGACTGGTGACACTACAGACTAGTGGGGACACTACAGACTAGTGGGAACACTACAGACTGAGTGGGAACACTACAGACTAGAGGGGACACTACAGACTAGTGGGGACACTACAGACTAGTGGGGACACTACAGACTGAGTGGGAACACTACAGACCAGTGGGGACACTACAGACTAGTGGGGACACTACAGACTAGTGGGGACACTACAGACTAGTGGGGACACTACAGACTGAGTGGGGACACTACAGACTGAGTGGGGACACTACAGACTGAGTGGGGACACTACAGACTAGTGGGAACACTACAGACTAGTGGGGACACTACAGACTAGTGGGGACACTACAGACTAGTGAGGACACTACAGACTGAGTGGGAACACTACAGACTAGTGGGGACACTACAGACTAGTGGGGACACTACAGACTAGTGGGGACACTACAGACTGAGTGGGAACACTACAGACTAGTGGGGACACTACAGACTAGTGGGGACACTACAGACTGACTGGTGACACTACAGACTAGTGGGGACACTACAGACTGAGTGGGGACACTGGAGACCAGTGGGGACACTACAGACTAGTGGGGACACTACAGACTAGTGGGAACACTACAGACTGAGTGGGAACACTACAGACTAGTGGGAACACTACAGACTAGTGGGAACACTACAGACTAGAGGGGACACTACAGACTAGTGGGGACACTACAGACTAGTGGGGAAACTACAGACTGAGTGGGAACACTACAGACCAGTGGGGACACTACAGACTAGTGGGGACACTACAGACTAGTGGGGACACTACAGACTGAGTGGGAACACTACAGACCAGTGGGGACACTACAGACTAGTGGGGACACTACAGACTAGTGGTGACACTACAGACTAGTGGGGACACTACAGACTGAGTGGGAACACTACAGACTAGTGGGGACACTACAGACTAGTGGGGACACTACAGACTAGTGGGGACACTACAGACTAGTGGGGACACTACAGACTAGTGGGAACACTACAGACTAGTGGGAACACTACAGACTAGTGGGGACACTACAGACTGACTGGTGACACTACAGACTAGTGGGGACACTACAGACTAGTGGGAACACTACAGACTGAGTGGGAACACTACAGACTAGAGGGGACACTACAGACTAGTGGGGACACTACAGACTAGTGGGGACACTACAGACTGAGTGGGAACACTACAGACCAGTGGGGACACTACAGACTAGTGGGGAAACTACAGACTAGTGGGGACACTACAGACTAGTGGGGACACTACAGACTGAGTGGGAACACTACAGACTAGTGGGGACACTACAGACTAGTGGGGACACTACAGACTAGTGGGGACACTACAGACTAGTGGGGACACTACAGACTAGTGGGGACACCACAGACTGAGTGGGAACACTACAGACTAGTGGGGACACTACAGACTAGTGGGGACACTACAGACTGACTGGTGATACTACAGACTAGTGGGGACACTACAGACTGAGTGGGGACACTGGAGACCAGTGGGGACACTACAGACTAGTGGGGACACTACAGACTAGTGGGAACACTGCAGACTGAGTGGGAACACTACAGACTAGTGGGAACACTACAGACTAGTGGGGACACTACAGACTAGTGGGAACACTACAGACTAGTGAGGACACTACAGACTGACTGGTGACACTACAGACTAGTGGGGACACTACAGACTAGTGGGAACACTACAGACTGAGTGGGAACACTACAGACTAGAGGGGACACTACAGACTAGTGGGGACACTACAGACTGAGTGGGAACACTACAGACCAGTGGGGACACTACAGACTAGTGGGGACACTACAGACTAGTGGGGACACTACAGACTAGTGGGGACACTACAGACTGAGTGGGAACACTACAGACTAGTGGGGACACTACAGACTAGTGGGGACACTACAGACTAGTGGGGACACTACAGACTGAGTGGGAACACTACAGACTAGTGGGGACACTACAGACTAGTGGGGACACTACAGACTAGTGGGGACACTACAGACTAGTGGGGACACTACAGACTAGTGGGAACACTACAGACTAGTGGGGACACTACAGACTGAGTGGGGACACTACAGACTAGTGGGAACACTACAGACTGAGTGGGAACACTACAGACTAGTGGGGACACTACAGACTAGTGGGGACACTACAGACTGAGTGGGAACACTACAGACTAGTGGGGACACTACAGACTAGTGGGGACACTACAGACTAGTGGGAACACTACAGACTAGTGGGGACACTACAGACTGAGTGGGGACACTACAGACTAGTGGGACCACTACAGACTGAGTGGGAACACTACAGACTAGTGGGAAAACTACAGACTAGTGGGGACACTACAGACTAGTTGGGACACTACAGTCTAGTGGGAACACTTCAGACTAGTGGGGACACTACAGACTAGTGGGGACACTACAGACTAGTGGGAACACTACAGACTGAGTGGGAACACTACAGACTAGTGGGAACACTACAGACTGAGTGGGAACACTACAGACTAGTGGGGACACTACAGACTAGTGGGGACACTACAGACTAGTGGGAACACTACAGACTGAGTGGGGACACTACAGACTAGTGGGGACACTACAGACTAGTGGGAACACTACAGACTAGTGGGGACACTACAGACTGAGTGGGGACACTACAGACTGAGTGGGAACACTACAGACTAGTGGGGACACTACAGACTAGTGGGAACACTACAGACTAGTGGGGACACTACAGACTGAGTGGGAACACTACAGACTAGTGGGGACACTACAGACTAGTGGGAATACTACAGACTAGTGGGGACACTACAGACTAGTGGGAACACTACAGACTAGTGGGGACACTACAGACTAGTGGGGACACTACAGACTAGTAGGAACACTACAGACTAGTGGGAACACTACAGACTAGTGGGAACACTACAGACTGAGTGGGAACACTACAGACTAGTGGGGACACTACAGACTAGTGGGAACACTACAGACTAGTGGGAACACTACAGACTAGTGGGAACACTACAGACTAGTGGGAGGCAGAGGTAGAGCAGAGGCAGAGGTAGAGGCAGAGGCAGAGGCAGAGGCAGAGGTAGAGCAGAGGCAGAGGCAGAGGCAGAGGTAGAGCAGAGAGCAGAGGCAGAGGCAGAGGCAGAGGCAGAGGTAGAACATAGGCAGAGGTAGAGGCAGAGGCAGAGGCAGAGGCAGAGGCAGAGGCAGAGGCAGAGGCAGAGGCAGAGGCAGAGGCAGAGAGGAGGCAGAGGCAGAGGCAGAGGCAGAGGCAGAGAAGCCAGTTCTGAAATATGTACCATCCTGATGACTCTCTATGGCACAAGGTTCTAAGAATATTTAATGATCGGTAAGCCTCTGCCTCTGCTTCTGCTCTGCCTCTGCTTCAGCACTGCCTCTGCTCTGCCTCAGCTCTGCCTGTGCTCTGCCTCTGCTCTGCCTCAGCTCTGCCTGTGCTCTGCCTCTGCCTCTTCTTCAGCTTTGTTCAGCACTTGCTGTCGGCATCATTTATTTACTCAGAGAATGGAAGACCCAGTGGGGACACTACAGACCAGTATGGACACTACAGATTAGTGGGGACACTACTGACTAATAGGTACACACGAGTGAGTGGGGACACTACAGACAGACACTACAGACCAGTGGGAACACTACAGACTAGTGGGAACACCACAGACTGGGTAGGGATACTACAGACCCATGTTGGACACTACAGACTGACTGGGAACACTACAGACTCAGTGTGGACACTACAGACGCAGTGTGGACACTACCGACCCAATGGGGACACTACAGACTGAGTGGGGACACTACAGACTGAGTGGGGACACTACAGACTAGTGGGAACACTACAGACTAGTGGGGACACTACAGACTGACTGGGGACACTACAGACTAGTGGGGACACTACAGACTAGTGGGGACACTACAGACTAGTGGGGACACTACAGACTGACTGGGAACACTACAGACTAGTGGGAACACTACAGACTGAGTGGGGACACTACAGACTGAGTGGGAACACTACAGACTAGTGGGGACACTACAGACTAGTGGGGACACTACAGACTGAGTGGGGACACTAGAGACCATAGGGGACACTACAGACTAGTGGGAACACTACAGACTAGTGGGAACACTACAGACTAGTGGGGACACTACAGACTGAGTGGGAACACTACAGACTAGTGGGGACACTACAGACTGAGTGGGGACACTACAGACTAGTGGGAACACTACAGACTGATTGGGAACACTACAGACTAGTGGGAACACTACAGACTGAGTGGGGACACTACAGACCAGTGGGGACACTAGAGACCAGAGGGGACACTAGAGACCAGTGGGGACACTACAGACTGAGTGGGGACACTACAGACTAGTGGGAACACTACAGACCAGTGGGGACACTACAGACTAGTGGGAACACTACAGACTGAGTGGGGACACTACAGACTGAGTGGGGACACTACAGACTAGTGGGGACACTACAGACTGAGTGGGAACACTACAGACTAGTGGGAACACTACAGACTAGTGGGGACACTACAGACTAGTGGGAACACTACAGACTGAGTGGGGACACTACAGACTGAGTGGGGACACTACAGACTGAGTGGGGACACTACAGACTGAGTGGGGACACTACAGACTAGTGGGAACACTACAGACTAGTGGGGCCACTACAGACTGAGTTGGGACACTACAGACTGAGTGGGAACACTACAGACTAGTGGGGACACTACAGACTAGTGGGAACACTACAGACTAGTGGGGACACTACAGACTGAGTGGGAACACTACAGACTGAGTGGGAACACTACAGACTAGTGGGGACACTACAGACTAGTGGGGACACTACAGACTAGTGGGAACACTACAGACTGAGTGGGGACACTACAGACTAGTGGGGACACTACAGACTAGTGGGAACACTACAGACTAGTGGGGACACTACAGACTGAGTGGGGACACTACAGACTGAGTGGGAACACTACAGACTAGTGGGGACACTACAGACTAGTGGGAACACTACAGACTAGTGGGGACACTACAGACTGAGTGGGAACACTACAGACTAGTGGGGACACTACAGACTAGTGGGAACACTACAGACTAGTGGGGACACTACAGACTGAGTGGGAACACTACAGACTAGTGGGGACACTACAGACTAGTGGGAATACTACAGACTAGTGGGGACACTACAGACTAGTGGGAACACTACAGACTAGTGGGGACACTACAGACTAGTGGGGACACTACAGACTAGTAGGAACACTACAGACTAGTGGGAACACTACAGACTAGTGGGAACACTACAGACTGAGTGGGAACACTACAGACTAGTGGGGACACTACAGACTAGTGGGAACACTACAGACTAGTGGGAACACTACAGACTAGTGGGAACACTACAGACTAGTGGGAGGCAGAGGTAGAGCAGAGGCAGAGGTAGAGGCAGAGGCAGAGGCAGAGGCAGAGGTAGAGCAGAGGCAGAGGCAGAGGCAGAGGTAGAGCAGAGAGCAGAGGCAGAGGCAGAGGCAGAGGCAGAGGTAGAACATAGGCAGAGGTAGAGGCAGAGGCAGAGGCAGAGGCAGAGGCAGAGGCAGAGGCAGAGAGGAGGCAGAGGCAGAGGCAGAGGCAGAGAAGCCAGTTCTGAAATATGTACCATCCTGATGACTCTCTATGGCACAAGGTTCTAAGAATATTTAATGATCGGCAAGCCTCTGCCTCTGCTTCTGCTCTGCCTCTGCTTCAGCACTGCCTCTGCTCTGCCTCAGCTCTGCCTGTGCTCTGCCTCTGCTCTGCCTCAGCTCTGCCTGTGCTCTGCCTCTGCCTCTTCTTCAGCTTTGTTCAGCACTTGCTGTCGGCATCATTTATTTACTCAGAGAATGGAAGACCCAGTGGGGACACTACAGACCAGTATGGACACTACAGATTAGTGGGGACACTACTGACTAATAGGTACACACGAGAGTGAGTGGGGACACTACAGACAGACACTACAGACCAGTGGGAACACTACAGACTAGTGGGAACACCACAGACTGGGTAGGGATACTACAGACCCATGTTGGACACTACAGACTGACTGGGAACACTACAGACTCAGTGTGGACACTACAGACGCAGTGTGGACACTACCGACCCAATGGGGACACTACAGACTGAGTGGGGACACTACAGACTGAGTGGGGACACTACAGACTAGTGGGAACACTACAGACTAGTGGGGACACTACAGACTGACTGGGGACACTACAGACTAGTGGGGACACTACAGACTAGTGGGGACACTACAGACTAGTGGGGACACTACAGACTGACTGGGAACACTACAGACTAGTGGGAACACTACAGACTGAGTGGGGACACTACAGACTGAGTGGGAACACTACAGACTAGTGGGGACACTACAGACTAGTGGGGACACTACAGACTGAGTGGGGACACTAGAGACCATAGGGGACACTACAGACTAGTGGGAACACTACAGACTAGTGGGAACACTACAGACTAGTGGGGACACTAAAGACTGAGTGGGAACACTACAGACTAGTGGGGACACTACAGACTGAGTGGGGACACTACAGACTAGTGGGAACACTACAGACTGATTGGGAACACTACAGACTAGTGGGAACACTACAGACTGAGTGGGGACACTACAGACCAGTGGGGACACTAGAGACCAGAGGGGACACTAGAGACCAGTGGGGACACTACAGACTGAGTGGGGACACTACAGACTAGTGGGAACACTACAGACCAGTGGGGACACTACAGACTAGTGGGAACACTACAGACTGAGTGGGGACACTACAGACTGAGTGGGGACACTACAGACTAGTGGGGACACTACAGACTGAGTGGGAACACTACAGACTAGTGGGAACACTACAGACTAGTGGGGACACTACAGACTAGTGGGAACACTACAGACTGAGTGGGGACACTACAGACTGAGTGGGGACACTACAGACTGAGTGGGGACACTACAGACTGAGTGGGGACACTACAGACTAGTGGGAACACTACAGACTAGTGGGGCCACTACAGACTGAGTTGGGACACTACAGACTGAGTGGGAACACTACAGACTAGTGGGGACACTACAGACTAGTGGGAACACTACAGACTAGTGGGGACACTACAGACTGAGTGGGAACACTACAGACTAGTGGGGACACTACAGACTAGTGGGAACACTACAGACTAGTGGGGACACTACAGACTGAGTGGGAACACTACAGACGAGTGGGGACACTACAGACTAGTGGGAACACTACAGACTAGTGGGGACACTACAGACTAGTGGGAACACTACAGACTAGTGGGGACACTACAGACTAGTGGGAACACTACAGACTAGTGGGAACACTACAGACTAGTGGGAACACTACAGACTGAGTGGGAACACTGCAGACTAGTGGGGACACTACAGACTAGTGGGAACACTACAGACTAGTGGGAACACTACAGACTAGTGGGGACACTACAGACTAGTGGGGACACTACAGACTAGTGGGAACACTACAGACTAGTGGGAACACTACAGACTGAGTGGGAACACTACAGACTAGTGGGGACACTACAGACTAGTGGGAACACTACAGACTAGTGGGGACACTACAGACTAGTGGGGACACTACAGACTGACTGGTGACACTACAGACTAGTGGGGACACTACAGACTAGTGGGAACACTACAGACTAGTGGGAACACTACAGACTAGTGGGAACATTACAGACTAGTGGGAACACTACAGACTAGTGGGGACACTACAGACTAGTGGGGACACTACAGACTAGTGGGAACACTACAGACTAGTAGGGACACTACAGACTAGTGGGAACACTACAGACTAGTGGGGACACTACAGACTAGTGGGAACACTACAGACTAGTGGGGACACTACAGACTAGTGAATTCTTTAGAAAACAGGAGTTGTAATGGATGACAGTTGACAACCAGCACAAATATGATATAGAATTGACATGAAAAAAAAAAAACGACATCTTCTTCTGTGAACCAATAAATAATTTCCACTGTGACACACACAGGTTGTAAGATGAGCGATGGTCCTGTTGCTGAACGTTAGTCGTCCTGAAACAGATGTACTGTGGTATCGTCAGATCTGGACAACGGGGGGTCTTCAGTTCCTCTAAGAGCTCTACTGATAGTCCCTCAGCTTGCTTTGTGTTCCAGGTTGGTGGGACACCTAATTCCATTTCACCGTCAAACTTCTGTCAATCACTGGAGTTAGAGAGGCACAAAATGGCATCCGCCATCCATGTTTCAGGCAGCAGGCATGCCAGCAGGCTCCGCCATCCATGTTTCAGGCAGCAGACATGCCAGCAGGCTCCGCCACCCATGTTTCAGGCAACAGACACACCAGACCAGACTCCCCTGTCGTTTCTACAACAGACACATTAGACCAGACTCCGCTGTCGTTTCTACAACAGACACACCAGACCAGACTCCGCTGTCGTTTCTACAACAGACACACCAGACCAGATTCCCATGTCGTTTCTACAACAGACACACCAGACCAGACTCCCATGTCATTTCTACAACAGACACACCAAACCAGAGTCCCCCATCGTTTCTACAACAGACTCACCAGACCAGACTCCCTGTCGTTTCTACAACAGACACATTAGACCAGACTCCCGTCGTTTCTACAACAGACACACCAGACCAGACTCCCTGTCGTTTCTACAACAGACACACCAGACCAGACTCCCCTGTCGTTTCTACAACAGACACACCAGACCAGACTCCCCTGTCGTTTCTACAACAGACACACCAGACCAGACTCCCCTGTCGTTTCTACAACAGACACACCAGACCAGACTTCCCTGTCGTTGCTACAACAGACACACCAGACCAGACTCCCTGTCGTTTCTACAACAGACACACCAGACCAGACTCCCTGTCGTTGCTACAACAGACACACCAGACCAGACTCCCTGTCGTTTCTACAACAGACACACCAGACCAGACTCCCCTGCCGTTGCTACAACAGACACACCAGACCAGACTCCCCTGTCGTTTCTACAACAGACACACCAGACCAGACTCCCTGTCGTTTCTACAACAGACACACCAGACCAGACTCCCTGTCGTTGCTACAACAGACACACCAGACCAGACTCCCTGTCGTTGCTACAACAGACACACCAGACCAGACTCCCTGTCGTTTCTACAACAGACACACCAGACCAGACTCCCCTGTCGTTTCTACAACAGACACACCAGACCAGACTCCCTGTCGTTGCTACAACAGACACACCAGACCAGACTCCCTGTCGTTTCTACAACAGACACACCAGACCAGACTCCCTGTCGTTGCTACAACAGACACACCAGACCAGACTCCCCTGTCGTTTCTACAACAGACACACCAGACCAGACTCCCTGTCGTTTCTACAACAGACACACCAGACCAGACTCCCCTGTCGTTTCTACAACAGACACACCAGACCAGACTCCCTGTCGTTTCTACAACAGACACACCAGACCAGACTCCCCTGTCGTTTCTACAACAGACACACCAGACCAGACTCCGCTGTCGTTTCTACAACAGACACACCAGACCAGACTCCCCTGTCGTTTCTACAACAGACACACCAGACCAGACTCCGCTGTCGTTTCTACA